>NC_135990.1:10828517-10942136 GCF_053455715.1 Rhinoraja longicauda
GGCGGGCGTTGAGTGGTATAATGGTGCGGTTGTGTTTTTAATTTGCGTGGGGGGCGGTCGTGGCCGTGATGCCCCGCGCGGGTATATAGGCGGCGGGCGGGCGGCGCGGCAGCGCTGAAGGTTCTGGAAGCGGCGGCGGGAGGAGGAGGAGGGAGAGAGAGAGGGAGAGGGCCAGGGCCAGGGAAGGGAGGGAGGGAGGGAGGGCAGGCGGCATTACCCAGGACGCGGCCTCCGTCTGCGGCCGGATGGTGAGGAGCTCCGTCGAGCGGATACTAAACAGCCACTACTTCGGTAAAGATAGAGAGCAGAGCCCAGCGGCGCCCGACGGCGGCATGAGGAACGGCCAGGAGAGGTGAGGGGGGGGCTGAAAGGGGGGGGGGGGGGATGAAAGATGGGGTGGGGGGGGGTGAAGGGGGGGGGGATGAAAGATGGGGTGGGGGGGGATTGGGACGGGGATTAAGGAGGGGAATTGGAGGGGGAGAAGGGTGGGGATGAACGGTGGGGGTGAAGGAGGGGGATGGGGAGTGAAGGTGGGGGATGGGGGCTTAAGGATGGGAATGGGGGGTTACGGATGGGGTGGAAAACCGACTGAGGGGGGTCGCCGGTTTGGGGGGGAGGTCCGGCCTGTGAGTGGGTAGTGGGAGGGGGGGCAGGAGGAGGGAATTATCTGAAAGGGGGGGGGGGTGTTGTCCAGCCGGGGGAGGTCCGACTGGGGGCGGAGGTTGGGGTTGTCCGGCGTGGGAGGGGATTCTGGAGGGGTCGCGGGTTTGGGGGGGGGTCGACAGTTTGCCGGGGGGGGGGAGAGAGAGGAGAAGGGACAGGGAATTACCTGAGGAGGGGGGTGCGTTGTCCGGCCGTGAGGGGGGAGGGGTGGGGGAGACGTCGGTTTAGATGGGGGGGGAGGAGATCCGATCTCCTGAGGGGGGTCCGGCTGACGGTGGGGGGGGGGGTTTGTCCGGGGATGGGGGGGAGAAGGGTTGTCCGGGGATGGGGGGGAAGGGTAAAGGAGGGGGGAAGAGAATTCTCTGAAGGGAGGGGGTGGGGGTGTTTTCCGCCCGGGGGGGGAGTAGGAGGGAGGGTAATTCACTGAGGGAGAGGTCGCTGGGGGGGGTCCGGGTGATTGGGGGGGGGGGGTAGCCGGTTCAAGAGGACGATCGGACCTGGGAGAGGGAATTTGCCGGGGGGTGGGTTGTCCGGCCGTGGGGGCGATGTGTAGGGGGGCGGGTTGTACGGACGGTAGGTGGAGAAAGAGGTCACAAGGGGAGGGGGTCGGAGGGAAAGGCGGGTGAGGGGGAGAGGGAGAGAGGTCCGGCTGTGGGGGCGGAGTCGTCTCATTGAGGGGGTGAAAGGTCACCCGGGAGGGGGTGGAGGAGAGGTGTTTTGCAGGGGGGGTGGTGGAGGAGAGGTGTTTTGCAGGGGGGGGATGGGGGATAGGTGTTTTGCAGGGTGGTGGTGGAGGAGAGGTGTTTTGCAGGGGGGGGGTGGAGGAGAGGTGTTTTGCAGGAGGGGTGGGGGAGAGGTGTTTTGCAGGGGGGTGGAGGAGAGGTGTTTTGCAGGAGGGGTGGGGGAGAGGTGTTTTGCAGGGGGTGGAGGAGAGAGGTGTTTTGCAGGGGGGGTGGAGGAGAGGTGTTTTGCAGGGGTGTGTGGAGGAGAGGTGTTTTGCAGGGGGGGTGGAGGAGAGGTGTTTTGCAGGGGGGGTGGAGGAGAGGTGTTTTGCAGGGGGGTTGGAGAAGCGGTGTTTTGCAGGGGTGGTGGTGGAGGAGAGGTGTTTTGCAGGGGGGGGTGGAGGAGAGGTGTTTTGCAGGAGGGGTGGGGGAGAGGTGTTTTGCAGGGGGGTGGAGGAGAGGTGTTGTGCAGGGGGGGTGGAGGAGAGGTGTTTTGCAGGGGCGGTGGAGGAGAGGTGTTTTGCAGGGGCGGTGGAGGAGAGGTGTTTTGCAGGGGTGGTGGGGGAGAGGTGTTTTGCAGGGGCGGTGGAGGAGAGGTGTTTTGCAGGGGCGGTGGAGGAGAGGTGTTTTGCAGGGGCGGTGGAGGAGAGGTGTTTTGCGGGGGGGTGAGAGGGAGAAGAGGTGTTTTGTGAGGGGGTGATTGAGGAGACGTGTTTTGCGAGGGGAGATGGAGGAGAGTTGGATGAAGGTGGGGAGGGGGTTAGAGGAGTTGTAGGGGGGGTTAGAGGGTCTTGGTATGAGGGGTTGGGGTATGCAGGGTCTTGGGTAGGGAGGTGTCAAGGAGAGATGGTGGAGGTAGATGGCCTTGAGCAAGGATGGGGAGAGGGGGCCCTCTGGGAGGGGTTGGAGGTTCTTAGGAAGAAGGGGTGCGGTGTCTCATGGGAAGGGTGGGAGATGGTCTGGGGGGGGCAGGGGAGGTAAGTGGGTCTTATAGGGGTGAGGGAAGGGTTCGGGTTGGAGAGGATGTGGGAAGGGATGGGAATGGGTCCTGCAGTGGTGATGGGCTTGGTGGGGTTAGGGGTGAGGTAGGGAGAGAAGTGAGGAGAGGGTTATTTGGCTGTGGGGAGTTGGTCTGTGGGGTTGCTGTCTGAGGTGTTGTCTTATGTACTCTGGGCATGGTGATGGTCTCCTTGGTTAATGAGTAGTGTGTATGGACTTTCCATTAGTCATCTCCAGGCAATGAGTTGGCTATGAAGCGTGCTTCTGGGGTGCAGTGGTGCCAAAGGGCAAAGAAAAACATGAAAACTGCAAAGAATATTTCAGGCATAATGGAAAGATTTATCAGAACTTGATTGCGGTGTGTAACCTGCACTGTTAATTTCTCTCGCTTTCCTCCAGTGGGAAACATAAAAGTTGTATGTAGAAGACGGTGGAGGCTGGGGAGTTGTGTTTGTTTGAATGAGGATTTTTTCCAGCTGGCGCTTTGAAAAAGTTACTCTTAATAAATTTGAATCTTTTTGTTGTAAGTGACATGTTTTATGCACCTGGCCACAGTTTTTAATCTAAATTTTTCACCCAACGCGTACACCCAACGCGTACACTACCAATGTAGAGACTGAAATTTTGAAATAGAAACAAACATGCTGGAAGCACTCGGGAGGTTAGACAGCCACCGTGGAAAAATCATGGTGCCTGAGCCAAGAGGAGAGTATAATAGCTTTTAATGAGGTAATAAATAATTCAACGAGAATTTTTTTATTGGAAGAGGCAATTGAAATGTCTTGTACACACACATCAGTTGGATACCTTGTATATCCTACCTTGTATACAGGTCCTGCCCACATTACAAATAACCAAAGATGGACACAAAAAAACTGGAGTAACTCAGCGGGGTCAGGCAGCATCTCTGCAGAAAAGGTATATGTGTTGTTTAGGGTTGAGATCCTTCTTCAGACTTGTGTGTAGTCCCTATATACAAACAAATGTTCAGGAGTCTGGTGGGATGGTTTGCCAGATGGTGCAGGCATTTCTATTATGTGGGAACTCGGTTCGAGGCTGCATTCCCGACCTGCGAATTGTCTCTCTTCAAACAGTTCACAGGAACAGAATCCTGCCGTAATTTAGAATGGACTCGTATTGTGATATACCTTTGTTTACCGTAATATTGTATGTCAAATATTCAGGCATTATGGATGCTTCCTAAGTTGAACACTTAAGCATTACTCGTATTTTGTTTACTTTTTTTGGTTGTTCAAATATTTGATGTTTTGTGTTGCATAATTATTACAGTAGTGCTTGTGCGCAGTGCTCTTTTTAGTGTATTGTCCTGGCATAGTACTAATAATGAGAGATTTTAAAAAAATAGATTACGGTTAGATCTTGGCTGATATTTTGTTCTATACATTTGTCAGTAGGGGTAGTTTGCTACATTTAAAGAAAAGTTTTCAGTGGAATGTATCCAATAGTATTTAACACCGTGAATAAGTTGATTTATGTTATATTGCGAGTTACTGAATAGTGAATGATTAGAGTAGAAATTGGTGTAATAAATGTTCTGTTATGGTGGCTGAGTGGGAATATTTTATAGTTGCCAAATCTTGCACATAACGGATGTTTCCTATGTTATAATGTCAATATATTTGGATGTATGCAAGAGGAATGCTGTGTAATGACAGTTCATCTTTGAGTCAGTATTCACAAGGCAAATAATTGAACAACCGCCATGTAATATGTCAGCTGCCAAAAAAATGAAATGCTTCAGGTACAGGCTCCAAATAGGACATAAGGTGAAGCATAAATAACGGAATATTTAATTCCTCTGTCAAAAGCCTTTTTTTTTTTTTTAAAACCCTGCTCTTTAGGAAAGTGAGACCCATGGCACCACAATGATCCACTGGAATTGTCTGAATTGGATGGTGAATGAGATAGCTAGCATCCAAAAAATCCAAAGTTAATCTATGAACTGGAGGAAGAATAATTGAGTTGAAGACAAAGCAAAGTTCTCTTTTAACAAACTTTGAAGATCAGAAGATTATTTACAAGTGAACTGCATATTCATGTTTCATAAATACCATGACAGAAAATGACATGATGTATCTGACTGGAATTCACAGTGGTAACTTAAGACCGAAGTGTGGGATTGCGGTGGTTGGACACTAAAAATGCAACTAGGTTGTCTCGATATCTTGTGAAAGACTGAAGCAATGTGTTTGAGTTTATTTTTTAAATGATGAACTTGGAATTGCAAGTCCTTGAAAGTATTGTAAACTAGATTTGAAATGTGCAATGCTGCCTTTGGAAAAATTTATGTTATTTAAAATTTGGATTGCACTGTAGACTTGCTTTAGGAAATACCTTAGTTGTAGAAACCTGGAACTGCAGATGCCTGTTAATGCACAGAAAGACATAAAATCTTGGAGCAACTCAGCAGGTCAGGCAGCATCTCTGGAGAACATGGATTGGTGATGTTTCGGGTTGAGTCTTCAGACTGTGTGTGTGGGGATGGGAGAGAAGAAAGATAGGAGAGGCAGGACAAAGCTTGGTAGATAATAGGTGCACACAAGTGAGTGGGGGGGGGTGGGGGTTATAGGTGTTTGGAACAATGGCAAGAGATAAAAGCAGAAGATGTGAAACTGGATTCAAGAGTCACAAATTAGCACGAAATTAATAGTCCTCATGAAATGTGATACAGTTCTAAAAGGTAAAGGTTTTCCTACATCTTGTAATCAAAGATTGCCCTGATTTGGCAATTGAAAAACCTCCAGCATTATTACAAATAGCTACAGTAGGATCTAATTTCTGCTTCACTGATACTAGCAATGTACTGCTTACTTTACATTTTTTGACGGTAGCAAACTATGTTACTGCAATTTGTTGTGGGATCTGAGCAATTGGGTTTTCGGATCAACCGCATTGTTGAGTCATGTAGATCAGCTGGGGTATAGATGGCAGACTTCCTTCCATGAAATAAACATGCACCTTGTAGATGGTTTCATTATTATTGGTTAGAAACAATTTTAACTTGTATTTGTAAACTGGTCTAAATTGTGGCGAATGTGTATTTATTCATCAGTCAATCAATATCTAATTATATACTGTGAGCACTTTTTTCATGTAGGGTTGCAGTAAAATACATTTCTCATTTGTATTAGACAATAGGTGCAGGAGTAGGCCATTCGGCCCTTCGAGCCAGCACCACCATTCAATGTGATCATGGCTGATCATTCTCAATCAGTACCCCGTTCCTGCCTTCTCCCCATACCCCCTGACTCTGCTATCCTTAAGAGCTCTCTCTTGAATGCATTCAGAGAATTGGCCTCCACTGCCTTCTGAGGCAGTGAATTCCACAGATTTACAACTCTCTATCTGAAAAAGTTAGGATCAAGGGCTTTCAAGGTCACAGTTGAACCATGCAAATTTGCATGAAATAAAAGAACAAATTCATCTGGATAAATAGTGCATGTATTCAGCAGCTGCAAATATTTCTTTGAATGTACAGCTTTATGAAGTCATTCAGCACAAATTCTGAAGCTTGTTATCGCCGCCTTTTTATTTAGGCAAAACTGGTGTGTCAAATGTTTCTTCCAATGCTGTGATCATATTCATGCTGTGATAACCTGTGCAGATTCTGAGTTAAATTGATTAGCTTCATAGTTATGAACAAATAAACCAGTCTCTCAATTTACCTCAACTATTTAGCAAGACCCCAGAAGCTTCAACCTCAACTTCTAACATTAGCCTCATTCTGAAGCACACAAAAGTATCTGGATATATGATAAACAGCAGTAGGGAGATTGGGGATAGCATCCAGCAGGAAATTAGTGATGCGTGTAGCAAAGGTGCATTGGTTATCATGGTTGACTTTAATATACATAAAGATTGGGCCAAACAAATTGGTAACAGTGATGAGGAGGATTCATAGAAACATAGAAAATAGGTGCAGGAGTAGGCCCTTCGAGCCTGCACCGCCATTCAATATGATCATGGCTGATCATCCAACTCAGTATCCCGTACCTGCCTTCTCTCCATACCCCCTGATCCCTTTAGCCACAAGGGCCACATCTAACTCCCTCTTAAATATAGCCAATGAACTGGCCTCAACTACCTTCTGTGGCAGAGAATTCCACAGATTCACCACTCTGTGTGAAAAAAAAGATCTCATCTCGGTCCTAAAAGACTTCCCCCTTATCCTTAAACTGTGACCCCTTGTTCTGGACTTCCCCAACATCGGGAACAATCTTCCTGCATCTAGCCTGTCCAACCCCTTAAGAATTTTGTAAGTTTCTATAAGATCCCCCCTCAATCTTCTAAATTCCAGTGAGTACAAGCCGAGTCTATCCAGTCTTTCTTCATATGAAAGTCCTGCCATCCCAGGAATCAATCTGGTGAACCTTCTCTGTACTCCCTCTATGGCAAGAATGTCTTTCCTCAGATTAGGAGACCAAAACTGTGCGCAATACTCCAGGTGTGGTCTCACCAATGCCCTGTACAACTGCAGCAGAACCTCTTTGCTCCTATACTCAAACTCCCTCGCTTATGAATGCCAACATACCATTCGCTTTCTTCACTGCCTGCTGCACCTGCATGCCTACTTTCAATGACTGGTGTACCACGACACCCAGGTCTCGTTGCACCTCCCCTTCTCCTAATCGGCCACCATTCAGGTAATAGTCTGCTTTCCTGTTCTTGCCACCAAAGTGGATAACCTCACATTTATCCACATTATACTGCATCTGCCATGCATTTGCCCACTCACCTAACCTATCCAAGTCACGTTGCAGCCTCCTAGCATCCTCCTCACAGCTAACACTGCCCCCCAGCTTCGTGTCATATGACTGGTGTGGTACCACAGGGATCAGTGTTTGGGCCCCAACTATTCACAAACTATGTCAATGTTTTGGTTTATGAGACAAAATGCAACATCTGGGGAAACTGTATAAGGGATGGGTTTTTGGACTGTATACGGGATGGGTTTTTACCATTGCCGTATACAGTCCAAAAACCCATACGAAACGTATAAGATTATTAAGGGGTTGGACATGTTAGAGGCAGGAAACATGTTCCCAATGTTGGGGGAGTCCAGAACCAGGGGCCACCGTTTAAGAATAAGGGGTAGGCCATTTAGAACAGAGATGAGGAAAAACTTTTTTAGTCAGAGAGAGTTGTAAATCTGTGGAATTCTCTGCCTCAGAAGGCAGTGGAGGCCAATTCTCTGAATACATTCAAGAGAGAGCTAGATAGAGCTCTTAAGGATAGCGGAGTCAGGGGGTATGGGGAGAAAGCAGGAACGGGGTACTGATTGAGAATGATCAGCCATGATTACATTGAATGGTGGTGCTGGCTCGAAGGGTCGAATTGCCTACTCCTGCACCTATTGTCTATTGTTTTTAAACCAATATGTAGAGGAACCGACCAGAGGGCAGGCCATCCTAGACTGGGTTTTGTGTAATGAGGAAGGATTAGTTAGTGATCTTGTTGTGCACGGCCCCTTGAGCACCAGGTTTGTAGACTGGTTTATTCCTGCTACTACTTGTTGATCAAAATGTTTTTAATTTCAGCCCCTTAACTAACTTGGCTGCCTTCATCTAGCAGTTTTACGAATAAAGCAGGATTTAAATGCACATTAAATTTTACAGAATCTTAAACCTTTCTACAGAAGGATTTCATTTTACTTTACACACATTGGAAATTTTGTTGTTAATGTGGTCAAGGGTTTTGTCTTCCACTCTGTCTCAACAGAGAATTACTTAGTGTACTATGGTCAATCAACGTGGTAGAGATGCTACACTGACGGGCTTTAGATGTTTTTGGCTTGAAAAATATTTATAGCTTAAATTTGCAGTGTCTCTAATTATATCCCTCATCAAGGGTATCGTGTACTCTTACTCATTGCTGCTAGTTGGACTGTTAAAACTCATTAGCAAGCTTTCTTCAAGATCAGGTTGTGCAGGATAAGAAATGTATGCTGTCAGTTTCCCCAGATGTTGCATTTTGTCTCATAAACCAAAACATTGACATAGTTTGTGAATAGTTGGGGCCCAAACACTGATCCCTGTGGTACCACACCAGTCATATTCTGCTAATCCAAGAAACCTTGGTTTATACCACATCAGTCATCAGTCAAACATCAGTTCCCTTTTGTAAATCCATATGAACTCTTGGACGTTTTATTTTCTTCAGGTATTGATGCCGCATTCTTTATTGTAGATTCCACTGTTTTCTCAACTATCAGATGAACAGGTCAGGAAATCATTTGAATTCTAAAACACACCCAGTCCCCAGGCTTGCTACATTTTCTGGCAACCTTATAAACTCTTGGGTTTAATACAATTCTTCTATAGCTCACATTTGGACTACTTTCTCATGAAAAATGCATGCCACTATGAGAAATTCTATGCTTGTTTGGCAGCTGTGATCTAATGGGCCATGTATCACTAATTTCTATGGGTTTGTTGAAAGACTGATCCATAAATAATTTTTGCATTTTCCACATCAGAATTATCTAAAAATGTGTACTTAAACAAAAATATACTGTTATGTTTAGGTGAACATTAACAATTCCTTAACACTTTTTCTTAAAGAGGTTAGAAGTTGGTGTGTAGGAAGGAACTGCAGATGCTGGTTTAAACCTAAAATAGACAAAATGCTGGATTAAATGCTCAATAGGGCAGGCAGCATCTCTGGAGAGAAGGAATGGGTAATATTTCAGGTTGAGTCTGAAGAAGGGTCTCGACCCGAAATGCCACCCATTCCTTCTCCCCAGAGGTTGTGTTCTGTCCAAAGGCAATTTATATTAATCTCATGGTCATTTATGTGCATGCAAGGGGAAACTGGCTATTATATTTACCTACTAAACAATTTATCTCAAAAACATCTATGGTAGATGTTTTAAAAAATCTCTGCGCTCTGGCCTTCAGATTACCCAAACAGTTTCTGGGTGGTATGGTTTTGATCAGTAGCAAGAGGGTACATTTTTCTTTAGTATATTTAATGATATGTGGACCTTTTGTTGTTTTAGTTGTCTGGGAAAAATGTAAATTTATATTTTTCACAAAGCTTGAAAGCATAATTGAAAGGACTGTTTTACAGCATTATATATCCTACTAGGTTGGTGATCAGGATAAGTATCATATCATATCATACACATACAGCCGGAAACAGGCCTTTTCGGCCCACCAAGTCCGTGCCGCCCAGCGATCCCCGTACATTAACACTATCCTACACCCACTAGGGACAATTTTTACATTTACCCAGCCAATTAACCTACATACCTGTACGTCTTTGGAGTGTGGGAGGAAACCGAAGATCTCGGAGAAAACCCACGCAGGTCACGGGGAGAACGTACAAACTCCTTACAGTGCAGCACCCGTAGTCAGGATCGAACCTGAGTCTCCGGCGCTGCATTCGCTGTAAAGCAGCAACTCTACCGCTGCGCTACCGTGCCGCCCAGAATTGCTTGTTGTCAGAGCAATAATTCAATTTGTCACTACTTATCTACTCGTATGGTACTTGTGCACTAACATTTTTAAGAAGTGAACTATTTGAGGTAATCACAATATTTTGTGATGGAAGAACATTTTAATCAATATCATAACCCTGATAGGTAGCCATTTTGTACTCCTGTCAGTTGACACCGGATGATATTTGCACTGTTGCGATGCTTGCTAAGGAAGCAATTGTCCTTTATTTCCTAGCAATTATATGCTGTGACCTTTCTATTATCGTTGTTAATGTCAACTGAATTAAAATGCAACATTGGCACATAATTGGCACTTGTCCGTAAAGCTTCGATTGTCCTTGTAAGATGTTTGTTCACTCTTTGTAACCTTAGTTAGCCAGCATATGTAAAATGAAGGATATATACATGCCCGCAAGTGCACACACGTTTGAGCAAATGATTCTGAATGGACTGTATGTTCTTAAATGCAAAGGTAGAATTTGCTTGAAATTAGCATGTCGGTTAGAAAGCTTGTGGGTGGCTGGGTTTCTGCTCAAACATTATTACTATGTGTGGTTGTTTTGAAATGCAGTTTCTTGATACTTTTATTTGTTTTGTTGCAGTAATATTCCTTTGTGTAGTACCTCCCAGCAACAATACTGCAGGCACCTCGGTCCAGGGCCTCTGTGGTGTTCCTGATGCCCCTCACCCATCAGTGAAGATCCCGGGTGGGCGAGGGAACGGAAGGGATCACACTCTTGCAGCTCTCTTGCATGCGGTCAGTATATTTTCTGTACATAAAATTATGTGCGGTGCTGTATAGGAAAGTGAAGTGTAATCCAGAAATGTGGCGTGTGTTGGGTGCATCTATGTAATTGAAAGCAGTTACGGTGAAGAACATAAATTGGTTGTGTTCACAATGAAAAAAAGTTCACCAAAGATTTCAAAGGCACATTAATTTGAGTTGCAGCGTTAAAGCAGCTTCAAGACAGAGGATTGGGACTCTTTTAAAGAGCAACAAAAGTTAACTGAAAAGGCAATACGGGGAGAAAAGATGAGGTACGAGGGTAAACTAGCCAATAATATAAAGGAGGATAGCAAAAGTTTTTTTAGGTACGTGAAGAGGAAAAAAATAGTCAAGGCAAATGTGGGTCCCTTGAAGACAGAAGCAGGGGAATTTATTATGGGGAACAAAGAAATGGCAGACGAGTTAAACCGTTACTTTGGATCTGTCTTCGCTGAGGAAGATACACACAATCTCCCAAATGTTCTAGGAGCCGGAGAACCTAGGGTGATGGAGGAACTGAAGGAAATCCACATTAGGCAGGAAATGGTTTTGGGTAGACTGATGGGACTGAAGGCTGATAAATCCCCAGGGCCTGATGGTCTGCATCCCAGAGTACTTAAGGAGGTGGCTCTAGAAATAGTGGAAGCATTGGAGATCATTTTTCAATGTTCTATAGATTCAGGATCAGTTCCTGTGGATTGGAGGATAGCAAATGTTATCCCACTTTTTAAGAAAGGAGGGAGAGAGAAAACGGGTAATTATAGACCAGTTAGTCTGACATCAGTGGTGGGGAAGATGCTGGAGTCAATTATAAAAGACGAAATTGCTGAGCATTTGGATAGCAGTAACGGGATCATTCCGAGTCAGCATGGATTTACGAAGGGGAAATCATGCTTGACAAATCTACTGGAATTTTTTGAGGATGTAACTAGGAAAATTGACAAGGGAGAGTCAGTGGATGTGGTGTACCTCGACTTTCAGAAAGCCTTCGACAAGGTCCCACATAGGAGATTAGTGGGCAAAATTAGGGCACATGGTATTGGGGGTAGGGTACTGACATGGATAGAAAATTGGTTGACAGACAGAAAGCAAAGAGTGGGGATAAATGGGTCCCTTTCGGAATGGCAGGCAGTGACCAGTGGGGTACCGCAAGGTTCGGTGCTGGGACCCCAGCTATTTACGATATACATTAATGACTTAGACGAAGGGATTAAAAGTACCATTAGCAAATTTGCAGATGATACTAAGTTGGGGGGTAGTGTGAATTGTGAGGAAGATGCAATAAGGCTGCAGGGTGATTTGGACAGGTTGTGTGAGTGGGCGGATACATGGCAGATGCAGTTTAATGTAGATAAGTGTGAGGTTATTCACTTTGGAAGCAAGAATAGAAAGGCAGATTATTATCTGAATGGTGTCAAGTTAGGAGGAGGGGGAGTTCAACGAGATCTGGGTGTCCTAGTGCATCAGTCAATGAAAGGAAGCATGCAGGTACAGCAGGCAGTGAAGAAAGCCAATGGAATGTTGGCCTTCGTAACAAGAGGAGTTGAGTATAGGAGCAAAGAGGTCCTTCTACAGTTGTACCGGGCCCTGGTGAGACCGCACCTGGAGTACTGTGTGCAGTTTTGGTCTCCAAATTTGAGGAAGGATGTTCTTGCTATGGAGGGCGTGCAGCGTAGGTTCACTAGGTTAATTCCCGGAATGGCGGGACTGTCGTATGTTGAAAGGCTGGAGCGATTGGGCTTGTATACACTGGAATTTAGAAGGATGAGGGGGGATCTTATTGAAACATATAAGATAATTAGGGGATTGGACACATTAGAGGCAGATAACATGTTCCCAATGTTGGGGGAGTCCAGAACAAGGGGCCACAGTTTAAGAATAAGGGGTAGGCCATTTAGAACGGAGATGTGGAAGAACTTTTTCAGTCAGAGGGTGGTGAAGGTGTGGAATTCTCTGCCTCAGAAGGCAGTGGAGGCCAGTTCGTTGGATGCTTTCAAGAGAGAGCTGGATAGAGCTCTTAAGGATAGCGGAGTTAGGGGGTATGGGGAGAAGGCAGGAACGGGGTACTGATTGAGAGTGATCAGCCATGATCGCATTGAATGGCGGTGCTGGCTCGAAGGGCTGAATGGCCTACTCCTGCACCTATTGTCTATTGTCTATAAAGATGTTCCTGTATCATGCAGCGTGCATTGTATAACATGGGTGTGCTTGCAACAGGATGTCAAACTTTTCCTTAATTGTGTTCCAGTGTTTTTTTATAAGGGATCATGTGGCAGAGGTTATCTTGAAGAAAAATATCAATAGCTAAGGGCCCACTGCTATTGTTTGCAATGAGATGGAGATCTATAATCGCATAGAGCAGCCAATAGTGTAGTATTGAAATCGTATCAACCCATAGTCTTTGCTTGTACATTCTTGGAACCAAAAGGCTTTAATCAGAAATCTTGCAGTGCTATTTTATAGATGTGCTAAACTGTAATGGTCAGTACTTTTTCCGGCCAGCGTACAAGCAAAATACATGAATATTGGAAATGTGAAATTCCCAAACCACCTATTCTTAGTGGCTCGAGTACAACCATCTTCGCCGACTCCCTCCACCTCCTCTCTGATTCCTGGTCGCTTGGGTGAGCAGGGGCCGGGCATGGTGGCTTACCTCCCATTCCCCAGCGGGTGAAGCAGGCTTGCTGCTGTATGGCTGTGGCTCACCGAGACCTTCAGCTTGTTGGAATATTGACCACTGCTTTCTTTTTCTCAATATTAAGGCTGTTGAGCGCTTATCCTGATGTAATTTAGATTTTACTTTATCTTTGCTCGCTGATAATGCCCCATTACTGACTTGTCTGCACTAAATCAAATTCCTGTTATTGGACTCCATTTGTTGTTTCGTAATTGATTTTCTCTTTTGCTCATTTTTTTTAACTTTGAGGTTTCTAGGTTTCTAAAGTGGCTGATTCTAAAGCATTTCTAAAGTGGCCAATTTTAGGTTTTGCCTGCATATTATATTTTCCTTTCAAATGTTGAACTGCTGAATGGAAGGTTTGCCCTCATAATTTTCAGACACTATCTGGACAATTCCCCAAACATTTGTCAGTTGATTTGTTTGTTAATAATGCATTATATATTTAATACACTGGGTGCAGTGTCTGTAAAGTAGTCTGCCATGGTTTCTTTCACTGTACCAAATTTGTGACTATTGCTGCATTCTATGAGTGGGGTTTACAGGCCCTTAAAATTGAGGGAAATTGGAACTTTATCTTTGGTATGCACTGCTTTAACCCTGAACAACAACAAATAAAAAAACTAAAGCAGAGATTTTAGGGGGCAAAAAGCTAACATCGTACATTGGGACCAGTGATTAACACTGTATGTGGACTACCTTTTTTCCAATTAGTGCCTTCCCTATTTGCAGGATGAGAAGCTAACCGTAACGCAAGATCTACCAGCAAATGGAAAACAACATATCATCCACTTTCAGTACAAGTTGACAGACTCCAAAGTCTCCAAATGGAATGCAGTTTTCTCTAATAATAATCTCTTTGTGGAGATTCCTGATGGCATTTTGGCAGAAGGAAGCAAAGAAGGGTGAGTGCTTTGAAACCCAAGTCCTTGCCTTTGCATTCAAGCATGTGAAAATATTTTTTCGTGTTTTAATTTTCAAAGTCATCTTTTTCCCACCCTGTTTTGTAAGTGTTGCCTGGGAGGAGGAGCTTGTCTAATGCAATCAGTTTTAGCATTGAGAGTGGAACTGATAGAAGCGGGATTTCTCTGCAGCAAAATAGAGTGGGATGTTGATTAACCTGTTGCTTTGACTGGAAATTGAATAATGTGGAATGCCTAAGGCTTCTCTTGGCAGTGATTGTGTATTGAATTTGGTCTCATTATGAGAATTTAGTCATTAAATAATACTGGATGTTCATACTTCCAAATGGCTCCTTCTGACTTTAAGTTAATATCTTAAACTGGTCTTGTGCTGTTTTTTTACTCCATTAGGATGGCATTGATACTATCCATTGAAATGCATTGAACAAGGTTTCCTATGAAGTATCTATTAACAACTATCCACCATTAAAACATTTGACCTTGCTCAACACCTTACTAGAATTAAGCTGGTTTTGATCATGTGCATGGCTGTTTGCTTCATTCTTTGGCTTTTCTTTGACATGTTTTGCAATTCACGCTTACTTGCATTGAATGCCTTAATGAAATATAAGCATTAATTCTTAGAAAATTAAAATGGAATTTGCAAAATCGTTTGTGTGCTATGAACCATTTTGACTTTAATGCTGTAAACCTGTGGTTAATAATTTTAATTTGGATGCAATGAAAGTAAAAATTATTGGGCGGCACAGTCACCTCACTAGCTTCTACAGCTAGTAGAATTGCTGCTGCCTCATTGTGCCAGATATCTGTGCCACGTTTAGTCCTGACCAAGTACTGAATGTGTGAAATTTGTATGTTCTCCCTTTGACTGTGCCCTATGTGCTCTGGTTCCATCCAACATCCACAAAATATGCAGGTTGTTGGTTAACTGGCCACCATAAATTGTTGCTGGTCCATCGATAAATGGTAGAACCTGGTGAGAATAAAAAATGGATTTGTGATAGGATAATTGTGACTGGGCATTGGTTGGCACGAATTTGGTTTGTTGCGGACTGTTAACATGCAAAGTCTCTATTAATGGGATGGGTCAAAAATGTTCAGGTCCTTTAGAGATGTTGTCTTTTGCCCAGGTTAACTGTGCTGTTAGAATTTGCTGAAGAGAAGCTGAAGGTGGAGTATGTATTTGTCTACTTCTCCAAAAACAGAGAAGATCGAGGTAAGGACTTTCTACATTTGTTCTGTAATCATAAACACTAGCAAGTAACAATGTCTGATGCATGATTAAACATTTTTTAACATAGCATGGCTAGATTTTATCTAGCCTTTTCTCTCAAGATTGGGCAAAACATTAACGACCTTTGGTGGTTCATAAGTTATAGGAGCAGAATTAGGCCATTCGGCATCCCTCCCGTTTCTGGACCTCACCATCTCCATCACAGGAGACAGACTAGTGACGGACATTTACTATAAACCCACTGACTTGCACAGCTATCTGGACTACACTTCTTCCCACCCGGTCCCCTGCAAAAAGTCTATCCCCTACTCCCAATTCCTCCGTCTACGCCGCATATGCGCCCGGGATGAGGTGTTTCACACTAGGGCTTCAGAGATGTCCTCGTTCTTCAGGAAACGGGGCTTCCCCTCCTCCATTATAGATGAGGCTCTCACTAGGGTCTCTTCTACAGCCTGCAGCTCCGCTCTTGCTCCCACTCGCAACAAGGACAGAATCCCCCTCGTTCTTACCTTCCACCCCACCAGCCAGCGGATCCAACAAATCATCCACCAACATTTCCGTCACCTACAACGGGACCCCACCACTGGCCATATTTCATATTCATATTTCAGATACAGTGCGGAAACAGGCCTTTTCGGCCCACCAAGTCCGCACCGCCCAGTGATCCCCGCACACTAACACTATCCTACACACACTAGGGACAATTTTTACATTTACCCAGTCAATTAACCTACATACCTGTACGTCTTACGGACTCTGGATAAGGGGTGGGTGTGGGGATGGTGATATTTCGTGGTTATGGGTAGTAAACAGCCTTTTTGTTGTCCTCTGCTGGGAACAGGAGGCAAAAGTCGGCCATCTTGAAACAGGCCGAAAACTCGCCCTCTACCTGTTTCACTTTTCCCCTTTTTATTTCAGATTCAGCACGTCTTCCCATCCCCTCCCCTCTCTGCGTTCCGCAGAGACCGTTCCCTCCGTAACTCCCTGGTCCACTCGTCCCTTCCTACCCAAACCACCCCAACCCCGGGCACTTTCCCCTGCAACCGCACGAGATGCAACACCTGTCCCTTTACCTCCCCCATCAACTCCATCCAAGGACCCAAACAGTCTTTCCAGGTGAGGCAAAGGTTCACCTGCACCTCCTCCAACCTCATCTATTGCATCCGCTGCTCTAGATGTCAACTTATTTACATCGGCGAAACCAAGCGCAGGCTCGGCGATTGCTTCGCTGAACACCTTCGCTCGGTCCTCATTAACCAAACTGATCTCCCGGTGGCCGAGCACTTCAACTCCCATTCCCAGTCTGATCTTTCTGTCATGGGCCTCCTCCAGTGCCATAGTGAGGCCCACCGGAAATTGGAGGAACAGCAGCTCATATTTTGCCTGGGCAGTTTGCAGCCCATTGGTATGAACATCGACTTCTCCAACTTTAGATAGTTCCTCTGTCCCTCCCGTCCCCTCCTCCTTCCCAGATCTCCCTCTATCTTCCTGTCTCCACCTATATCCTTCCTTTGTCCCACCCCCCCCTGACATCAGTCTGAAGAAGGGTCTCGACCCGAAACGTCACCCATTCCTTCTCTCCCGAGGTGCTGCCTGACCTGCTGAGTTACTCCAGCATTTTGTGAATAAATACCTTCGATTTGTACCAGCATCTGCAGTTATCTTCTTATACACGATGTTGCCTGTTACTCCAGCATTCTGTATCTACCCCAGACACCGTTGCTAATCAAGAATCTGTCAATCTCCGCCATAAAAATATCCATCGACTCTGCCTCCATAGTCGTCTGTGGCAATAAATTCCACAGTTTCAACACCCTCTGACTAAAAAATTCTTCCTCATCTTTCTAACTGTAACGGTATGTTATTCTGCAGCTATGACCTCTGGTACTAAACTCTTCCACTAGTGGACACATCCTCCCCACATCCACTCCATCCAGGAATGGGAGACAATAGTTAAGGAAAATAATGGGCTTTGGATAGTTTAATCAGTAAATAACTGACCATTGTCAATGTTTTGAAATTTATGTAGTCTTGGTTTAGAAGAATTTAATTAATTGTTGCAATGGTTAGCTATTTCAAGAATTATTTGACTAATATTGGATTATTTTCCCTTAACAGCCTTTCTTTTGAGGACATTCAGCTTCATGGGCTTTGAGATTGTGAAACCAGGCCATCCCTCAGTTCCAGCTCGGCCTGGTGTCTTGTTCATGGTGTACTCCATTGATCAGTCGTTATCTGAGGAGGAGTAGCCGCATACTGTGTTTTCCTTTCCCTCCTTTTTAATGTAGCACAATTGGGCGAGGATAGTCCTTAGTATAAGCGCTGTGTAATACCCATAGCAGCCTGTAAAAGGTGCAAATTTTTGTTGTCTTTTGCATAAGCAAAATTTGATCATCTTGCCTAGATGTTCTTTCGGCAACCTGGGCTGAATTCAGATTCATGGATTGATACTGAGCAGTAATTGTTGTTTCCAATTACAAATCTGTCAAGGTTTTTTTTGTCCTTTGTTTCTTGAACTGTGTGACTATTTGTCATTGCTGTTTATAGAAAATGTTGAAAGCTGTGCATTCCTTTCACATACTGTGTTTTTATGTACCTTCTTGAAAGCTGTTTAAAAAAAATAAAATATTTCAAATTTACTTTTGCATGACATTGTTTCCATGTTTGGCCAGTTGCCTTCTGTGTCAGATGCATCACCCATCATGGAGAGGGATTTCCATCAGAATTTATGAAAAGCTACCAATTGGAGGGGACTAGCCCTCTGATCGAGAATTTACAGCGCACAATGTTGTTGTGTCATGACAACTGTTCTTTACTGAAAATAGATTAAAAGTTCTGAACAAAAGATCTAAATGTAAAAGCTTTTCAAAGAATCTGTTGCAAACAGGTAAAATTGCAATAATTGTGGTAAAGGAAGAAAAATGATTTAAAACTGGCTCTTGATATAAAAAAAGAGTAATTCTTAACTTGCAACATAAACATATGTTTTTTTTGTAGAATGGAAGATTCCTCAAATAATATTGGGAAAGGAGGTTGTAAAGTTTATAATAAAAAATGTACGCGCTGAGACATCCATATACAGATTTTTGCAGTTTGAAGCATAACCCTTGCCTACACTTGCCTTTACTTGGCCATGTTATGTAATAATATAAATGAAGAATGTTGTGCTTTGTGGACATGTGTTTTCTCATTTGCTAGTGTGTCTCTGCAGCGTTTGCTGCTGTTGCAATCCTTTGAGGGTTCCTGGACATTGATGGCCATTGCTTTGAACAAAGCTGCTACATGTAACTGTGCCCTAGCTTAGAGACCCACCCTGCACACACCTTCAACCATGATGGTAGCTCTTCCTATGGATAGATAGTAAAATTTTCCGTGGAGTTTGTACATTGTTCAATCCCAAGTTTTTTTAACATTTTTAACTGCCACCCTCTGTCAAATCACCCAATATTTTAACATAGTAGGTAGTTCCAAATGTTTATTGCCCTTTTGACTAAAATGCTTAATAGTTAACTATGCTTCTCACTGTAAATGTATACTCTATTACTCCGATTGTTGTTCAGGTCATCTGTCTTGATGGGAAAAATGACCTGAGTAATCAGTAAAAGCATGCATGTGCAGTGAACAGCATAGTTAGCCATTAAACATTTAGCCAACAGGGGAATAAACATTTGGAATTGGGTACAAGTGAAAATATTGGAAGATTAGACAGAATGGCAGTTAAAAATTAGAGACACAAGTTTGGAGATGAAACAATGTACAAACTCCAACGAATGCAGCAAGACCGTGGCAATATTCTGGCTTGGGCTGATGGGTAGTAAGTAGCAGACAATGACAATATCCAGCAAGAGAAAACATTACCATCACTGAATATCCCGCTATCAATATCCTGGGGGTTTCCACTAGCCAGAAACAACTGCAGCACAGTGGTAGAGTTGCTCGCTTACAGCGCCAGAGACCAGTGTTGATCCAGACTACGGGTGCCATCTGTACGGAGTTTGTCCATTCTCCCTGTAGCCTCGTGGGTTTTCTCCAGCTGCTCGACTTTCCTCCCACACTCCAAGGACGTACAGGTTTGTCGGTTAATTGGCTTCGATAAAGACTGTACAGGTGCTCCTCAGCTTCCGATGGGGCTCCGTCCCGAGAAACCCATCGGAAACCAAAAGTATTCTAAGCGAAATGCATTGTAATGCACGTGATCACGTGGCTGGAAGTGAGCGGTGGCTTGCTGCCATTTGCACCGTCGCAAAGTCGAACTATTGCATGCCGAAACATCGTAAGCCGGGGAGCACCTGTAAAGTGCTTGCGTACGGGGATCGCTGGTCGGCACGGACTCGGTAGGCTGAAGGGCCTGTTTCCACGCGGTATATGCAAAACTGCAAATAACAGTTGTAGCTACATCATTGTATCGTCAGAGGATAGGAATCATGTGGCAAGTAAGCGTGGCATATTGGCTCAGTGGTAGAGTATGAAGGGCCTGTTTCCATGCTGTATCTCTAAGCTAAAGTAACTCACCAAATTTTCCCAAGCCTATCCACCATGTATAAAGGTCAAGTCAGGAATGTAATGGAATACAAGTCAAGTTTATTTGTCACATGCACATACACGATGTGCAGTGAAATGAAAGTGGACAAAAATTAGTCCCTGGAGATATAATGGTTAACAGTCCTGATGGCCTGTGGGAAGAAACTCTGTCTCATCCTCTGTTTTCACAGCGTGACAGCGGAGGCGTTTGCCTGACCATAGCATCTGGAACAGTCCGTTGCTGGGGTGGCAGGGGTCCCCCATAATCTTGCTTGCTCTCGATCTACACCTCCTGATGTATAGGTCCTGAAGAGGGGCGAGTGTAGTTCTTCTGGTCTGGCTGAGTGCAGCCTCAACAAAGCTCAATATCACACAGGACATAACACATCAGGGACAGAGAAGCCTGCTTCATGGATGGATGCACTCTCCACAGCTCTTCATTCCCTCAGCCAACCATCCTATCCATGCACCGGTCCAAATGTCACATAAATGTTATAGTACCTGCCTCACCTACCATCTCTTGCAGCTTGTTCCATATACCCACCAATAAGGCTGTAGTAGTGTGTATGTAGTCTTAAAAATTATAAGCAATCAGCTGCATTCGTAACCTTGATGTCTCAAAATTATTCTATCCAAATGAGATCTGAAGTGAAGTTTTAGATGAAAGTCATGTATGTTGTATGCAGATCATTTAGCATTGATGTACGAGGCCCTTGAGTTTTGATTCCCTCTAGGGAGTTGATCATGGCAATTGTTAATCCTGAAGCTGCCATCTTCAAATAGCCTCTTCCATCAGCTGAAGAAGCAATTTAACTCCACAGTTCCACAACACTGACCATAGCAAATCAAAACGTTGAAACTGCCACTGAGTGGTGCAACATTTTAGACTCGCGTGTAGAAAGGAATTGCAGATGCTGGTTTAAATCCAAGATAGACACGAAATGCTGGAGTAACTCAGCGGGTCAGGCAGCATCTCTGGAGAGAGGGAATGGGTGACGTTTCGGGTTGAGACCCTTCTAATGGGTGACGTTTCGGGTCAAGACCCGTCCCGAGGGCCTGGACCTGACCCGTCGCCCATTCTTTCTCTCCAGAGGTGCAGCCTGTCCCCGCTGAGCTACTCCAGCATTTTGCGTCTACGATTTTAGACCCCACGTGGCATGAATTGTAAATATAATGATTTAACAGAGACTAAAAAAACTTGCATATTCAGAAGCTCCAGCTACATACATAGAATAGTGATTACCATTCAGCTACTTTTGTTAGGCATCTGCATAAATCAATGCTTCTTTTTGACCTTGAGTTGTAGCATTTGACCTTCCATGTTGCACATGAGCCTAGGAACTTGGAATTTGTTTTAAGATTTTGTTGTTCCCAACATGAGACTTGCAATTTAACTGGCTTAAATTATGGATTAAGAAAGAAAGCATGTTTGTGGATTCAATAAGAACATGGGACGGCACAGTGGTGCAACTAGTAAAGCTGAACAGCACCAGAGACCCAGGTTTGATCTTGACCTCGGGTGCTGTCTGTTTGGTGTTTGTACATTCTCCCTATGAGGATGGGGATTTCCTTTGGGTGCTCTAGTTTCCCCCCACATCCCCCAAAGAATGTGTGGGTTTGTAGGTTAATTGGCCCTCTGCAAGTTGCCCCTTGGATGTAGGGAATGGATGGGGAAGTGGGAAAAGAAAACTCGTGTTAATGGGTGATTGTTAGTGGGCTGTTTTCATGCTGTACTCTAAACCTGTGCATGTCTTGAAGTCAATTTCTCATCAGAATTCTGGAGGGCGAAGCAG
The DNA here is from genome assembly GCF_053455715.1 of Rhinoraja longicauda. NCBI lineage: Eukaryota > Metazoa > Chordata > Chondrichthyes > Rajiformes > Arhynchobatidae > Rhinoraja > Rhinoraja longicauda. The sequence goes on from NC_135990.1 coordinate 10,850,275, forward strand.
ATTATACGTAAATGGCACATGGATACGAAATGCTGGAGTAACTCAGCGGGCGGGACAGGCAGCATCTCTGAAGAGAAGGAATGTGTGTTGTTTTGGGTCGAGACCCTTCTTCAGACATAAATGACACAAGCTACAACTGAGATCTATTGGGAACACAGTCTAAATCTAAATTCAAATTAATTTTTTTTCTCTTGAGTTAACATACTGTTGAAAATATTGGTGCAATGGTACAACTTGTATCCAAAGTAAGACAATTTAATAATTCATCCTGTTTTTGATCTTGACCCTCCTGGGCATAAATCCTCTATTTTGTCACCTTGAAAGTCACCTCCTTCCTTTATCATTCACCTTGACACATCCTTCAAAACCAAAATCAAAAGTATGTGATCAGTGTTTTCCATTATCCCTTCTCATCTAATTTTAATGTATCTTTCCTTTTTGCCTGTTTGTGAAATGCCTTTGGACATTTCTTCATGCTGAGCTTCATGCTAGGACAGGTTTGGAGGGCTATGGACCAAACGCAGGCAGGTGGGACTAGTGTAGCTGGGACATGTTGGCCAGTGTGGGCAAGTTGGCCACGAATCTCCTGTGTGGGACCTTGTCAAAGGCTTTCTGAAAGTCCAGGTACACTACATCCACTGGCTCTCCCTTGTCCATTTTACTTGTTACATCCTCACAAAATTCCAGATAAGATTTGTCAAGCATGATTTCCCCTTCGTAAATCCATGTTGACTTGGACCGATCCTGTTACTGCTATCCAAATGTGCCGCTTTTACATCTTTAATACTCGACTCCAGCATCTTCCCCACCACTGATGTCAGGCTAACTGGTCTATAATTCCCTGCTTTCTCTCTCCCTCCTTTCTTAAAAAGTGGGATAACTTTTAGCTACCCTCTGCGGGGAGAAGGCAGGAGAATGGGGTTATGAGGGAGAGATAGATCAGGCATGATTGAATGGCGGAGTAGACTTGATGGGCCGAATGGCCTGATTCTACTTCCTATTCCTTATGACCAAGCAGTTCAATTAGCCATAAAATTATCGCTTAAATCAACTTATCTTTCAGTGTGAAGTAAGGGAGTTTGCTTCCTGTCCATTGAATGGTTAAGGCAGAGAAGGTTCATCATAATTTGCATTGTTGAGGTCTTTTCCCAGTGGTTGCAGGCTTCTGTCAGTTACAATTCGCCTCATTGCATGGCTTATTACTAATCGTGACATTGAGTTACTGCAGGGAATTCACATTACCACTGTGGTATATAATGACTATGACAGCCTTCATCTCCAATCTTTCCTGCATAATTGGACCAAATGTTAAATTAATGTCTACGATTTTAATAGTTGAACCTGTGTTGGATGGGGCTGTCAGAGAAGTGGAGCTTTGTAAATATGCACTTGAAACTATTCGCTCAGACAATGATCAAATGCTTCGTGTAGGAAGGAAATGCAGATGCTGGTTTACACCGAAGTTGTAACACATTTGGACAAAGAGATGGATAGGTAGGGTCTGGAGGGCACGAGGCCAAACACAGGCAAATGGGATTAGCCCAATATGCCAGCTAATGGTATGGACAAAGTGGGCCAAAGTGCCTGTCTTCGTGCTGAACAGCTCCATGACTGGTTTCCTTCCATGGTTTCCGTCCATAAGACCTAGCGCACAGACAGGACTTTGGAAATGACGCCAAGTCTGCCAACTCGACAAAGAATTTCACTGGTATCACAAAATGCTGGAGTAACTCAGCGGGTCAGGCAGCATCTCTGGAGAGAAGGAATGGGTGACGTTTCGTGTCGAAACCCTTCTTCAGACTGATGTCGGGGGGGGGGGGGCTGGACAAAGAAAGGATATAGGTGGAGACAGGAAGGCAGTGGGAGAGCTGGGAAGAGAGGGGCAGGGGAACTATCTAAAGTTGGAGAAGTCAACGTTCATACTGCTGGGCTGCAAGCTGCCCAAGCGAAATATGAGGTGCTGTTCCTCCAATTTGCGCTGGGCCTCCCTGGCACTGGAGGAGGCCCATGACAGAAAGGTCAGACTGGGAGTGGGAGGGGGAGTTGAAGTGCTCAGCCACCAGGAGATCAGGTTGGTTGAGGCGGACTGAGCGAAGGTGTTGAGCGAAACGATCTCCGAGCCTGCGTTTGGTTAGCGAAACGATCGCCGAGCCTGCGTTTGGTTTTAGATAAATGAATTTCACTGCGTTTTGCCCATGTGACACTAGAGCACCATTGAACCACTGAACCAAACCAAACCGTGATGCAGCCTGACAGTATGCATTCTATGTAGGAAGGAACTGCAGATACTGGTTTAAACCAAAGATAAACAACATGCTGGAGTAACTCAGCCGGACAGGCAGGCATCTCTGGAGAGAAGAAATGGGTAACGTTTCGGGTCGAGGCCCTTCTTCGGTACTGGTCAAAATTGTGAATCTAAATAAAAAATACTAGAGGAACAAGATAGACCACTCGACCTTAAAAACCGTAGTGTGTCATGGTGCCATTTTAGTAGGCAGAAACTTGCACAAACATTTAAAAAGAAAAATAACAACAATCTGTGAATTGATAGATGAGATATATTCTGCATTTTAATGGTATCATCACACGTACTGTTCCCCCACAACACTGATTACACTGCGAGAGGCATAGCGGACGGCGGGTTTTGCTTACTAAAATGGCTCCTTTGCGTACTACACTTCAGTATAGGCGATTTCAACGGAGTGGTCCATCTTGTTCCTCTAGTATCTTTGATCTAAATGTTACTCCTGGAAAGATTTCCATTTCCTTCAACTCTGATTAGAAAATCAAACAAAGGTAAAAACCAATCTACTGTCATTATTAGCACTATTCATTACGGCCAACTAAATTATAACTAAATTATACCTCTCCCATCAGGCAAAAGGTACACCTCCAGATTCAGGGACAGTTTCTTCCCAGCTGTTATCAGCCACCTGAACCACAACCAGAGAGCAGTGCTGAACTACTATCTATCTCTTTGGTGACCCTCGGACTATCCTTGATCGGACTTTACTGGCTTTACCTTGCGCTAAACGTTATTCCCTTATCATGTATCTATACACTAAATGGCTCGACTGTAATCGTGTTGTTTTTCTGGTTCGCACACAACAAAAGCTTTTCACTGAAGATCTCGGAGAAAACCCACGCGGTCACGGGGAGAACGTACAAACAATGTACAGGCAGCACCCGTGGTCGGGGTCGATCCCGGGTCTCCATCACCAACTCCACCTGATATGTCAGGATGAGTCTTGTAGCTGACCACAATTTGGAGGAGATACCGTCAGAGTGGTTCTGAACGGAAGTCTCGTTGTCAGCAGTAGTCACTTGCCTGGCAACAGCTTTATAAATAGATGCTGCATACAATTGAGTGGTGGTGCAGGCAGAAGGACTGTCAGTGTGGAGCTTGTTATATTCCAGAGATATAAATCATGCCTTAAATGAGTTTACAGTGCTGCATCATTGACTTGTTTTTGCAAGCGAACAATAAAATGGATGAAAACTGAAGTGCTCCTAGGGCTTCTCGTCTCTTGCCTTGTATAATGATAATAATACATTTATTTTATATAGCGCTTTTCAAGATACTCAAAGACGCTTTACAGAGCAAGCAAGACATAAAAACAAACAAACAAACAAAAGATTTGTCCTGACGTATAAGGTTCACTTGTCCTTGGCCAGAGAGGCTCGATGCCAATAACATTAACAACAACACGATCGGGGCCCTGAATAAACTCTAATCCCAATCGTAATCCCATTATCTTTAACTCAAGATGTATAATTAGAAACGGAGGGCATGGGTAGAGTTGCTGTCACACGGTACTGGAGACCCAGGGTTTGAACCTGACTACAGGTGCTGTCTGTATGGAGTTTGTAAGTTCTGTGACCACGTGGGTTTTCTCCGGGTGCTCCGGTTCTCTCCCACACTCCGAAGACCTAGGTTAATTAGTTTTAAAAGTTTTGTTTAGTTTAGAGATACAGCGCGGAAACGTCATCTATCCATGTTCTCCAGTAATGCTGCCTGACCCGCTGAGTTACACCAACACTGAAACGTCACCTATCCATGTCCTCCAGAGATGCTGCCTGACCCACTGAGTTACTCCAGCATTCTGTGAAATGTCACCTATCCATGTTCTCCAGAGGTGCTGCCTGACCCGCTGAGTTACTCCAGCACTTTGTGTCTTTAAGGAGAGTCATGTGGAGGCAAACCAGATAAAATATTAATAAGAATACTAATCCTATTCACCCCAAACCACTTATAATCAAATTTTTAAAGATTGACTTTGTGTCGTGAATTGAATATAAGCTGGCACACCAAAGTAATCCTCTGCAAATGTTGCATGCACTGGTATTTTTAAACTAGATCTCAAAGACAGACACCCTCTGCTTTTGAAAGTGAACATAAAGTCCACCGTAGGAACGAAGAACTGCAGATGCTGGTTTACCAAAAATGACACAAAGTGCTGGAGAAACTACTGACGCGAAAGCCAATTCTCAAAGGTTCAAAGGTCTTTTATTGTCAATTAAGGCACAGTGAAACTCGAATTACCATGCAGCCATACTAAAAAAAGCAACAAGACACTCAACTATATAAAAGTTAACATTAACATCCACCACAGCACATTCCCCACATTCCTCACTGTGACGGAATAATAATAAGTACTTTATTCGTCCAACAACGGGGAAATTTGCAGGGTTACAGCAGCAAAGTGGATAGCAAAAATAAATAAGCATCCATTAAAATAAAATAACAGTAATTATCTTTATTTACTGGTCTGCTGGGAGCAGTGCTGATTGTGCAGTCTGATGGCAGCAGGAAGGAAGGACCGATATCTCTCCTGCACACACTTGGGGTGAAGAAGTCTGGCAAAGGCAATAAAGTCATTTTCTTCCTTTTTATTCTCTCGCGTTGCGACGGTCGAAGCTCCCGGGTTTGGGCGGTCGAAGTTTCCGCCTCGGGCAGTTGAAGCTCCTTCGGCCAGGAGCTCCTGAAGCCGGTCTCTAACCAGGGACCGCGAGCTCCACAACGTTAAAGTCCACATCAGTTCGTAAGTCAGTGGTTATGCGGAGAAAGGCAGGAGAATGGGGGTGAGAGGGAAAAGTTAGATCAGCCATGATTGAACGGCGGCGTAGACTTGATGGCTTAACTCTGCTCCTAGAACTCACGGTCGAGACACAACGAAGGAGCCATCCACATACAAGGTGCTGTGATGACAGGCACTTGTCTTTGGCCGGCTGCTAGAACAATATCCTGTCACAGGATGGCCTCGCTGGAGAGAGGTCATCCCTTTGACACTCGGAGTTTGTTGACTCATCCAAAGACAGGACCCAATTGTTAATAACTCCCTTGAACTCCCACAGCACAGTGTAAATAATTAAAACTTCCGCCTGGGCTCCAGCCCAACATTGTCCCGACATCGCTGGACTTTGATCGGACTTTACTGATCTTTACCTTGCACTCAACGAGCTTCACGTTAGTTCCTTTATCATGTATAGAGTCATAGAGTGATACAGTGTGGAAACAAGCCCTTCGGCCCAACTTTCCCACACCGGCCAACAAAGTCCCAGCTACACTAGTCCCACTTGCCTGCGCTTGGTCCATAACCCTCCAAACCTGTCCTATCCATGTACCTGTCCAACTGTTTCTTAAACGATGTGATAGTCCCAGCCTCGACTACCTCCTCTGGCAGCTCAATCCATACACACCCACCCTCTGTGTGAAAAAGTTACCCCCAATGGAGGGAGGGAGGGGAGGGGGAGGAGAGGGTGCTGCACCATTGCAGGAGGTGTTTGGGTCCACTTGGTCTAGTAGACTCTAATAATGGTTTCATGTGCAGGGCATTGCTTCTAGTTTACTGGTCTGTGGGAAGTTGAGACTGAAGGTCTCCTGTGGTGTTGTGGTCTCTGGTTACGAGTGACCCCTTGTCAATTCCAAGCACAATGCCAAAGTGCACACCGTGTCCTCTGGACCACACACACACACACACACGTCACTCCTCATCCAACCCCCACATCCTTGTATTTCTCGATTTTAGTTTAGTTTAGTTTAGTTTACAGATACAGCACGGAAACAGGCCCTTTCGGCCCACCGGGACCACGCCGACCAGCGATTCCCGCACATTAACACTATCCCATACCCACTAGGGACAATTTTTAAATGATCTACCAAGCCAATTAACCTACAAACCTGTACGTCTTTGGAGTGTGGGAGGAAACCGAAGATCTCGGAGAAAACCCACGCAGGTCACGGGGAGAACGTACAAACTCCGCACAGACAGCGCCCGTGGTCGGGAATCGAACCTACTAACCCGCATGTCTTTGGTATGTGGGAGGAAACCGGAGCACCCTGAGAAAACCCACACAGACAGCCACCCAAGTGGAATATGAGGTGCTGTTCCTCCAGTTTACATGTGGCCTCACTCAGGCAATGAGGCCCAGGACAAAAAACGTCAGCATAGGAATGGGAAGAGGGGATAAAATGGTTCAACGATTACAAAAGAAAGGACACAAATCGTTGAAACAACTCAGCGGGCCAGGCAGCATCTCTGGAGAACATGGATAGGTGACGTATCGAGTCGGGACCCTTCTCCAGGCCGATTGTAGAGGTGGGTAGGGGGAGCGGGGAAGTAAGCTGGAATAGCAGAGGGGCAAGGAAAAGCCAAGGCAGGTGAAAGGTGGAGATACTGCAGACACAAAATGCTGGGGTAACTCAAAGGGACGGGCAGCATCTCTAGAGAGAAGGAATGGGTGACATAGATACATAGACAATAGGTGCAGGAGGAGGCCATTCGGCCCTTCGAGCCAGCACTGCCATTCTATATGATCATGGCTGATCATCCACAATCAGTAACCCGTGCCTGCCTTCTCTCCTTGATTCTGCCTAAGAGCTCTGTCTAACTCTCTTTTGAATGCATCCAGTGAATCGGCCTCCACTGCCTTCTGAGGCAGAGAATTCCACAGATTCACAACTCTGGGTGAAAAAGTTTTTCCTTGTCTCAGTTCTAAATGACTACATTCTATCTCTGTCCCGCCCACTCCCCTGACATCAGTCTGAAGAAGGGTCTCGACCAAAGATACTAGAGGAGCAAGATGGACCACTCTGCCGAAATCGCCTATACTGAAGTGCAGTACGCAAAGGAGCGTAACGTCCGCCATTTTAGGAAGCAAAACCCGTTGTTCGCTATGCCTCTCGCAGTGTAATCAGTGTTTTGGGGGAACAGTATGTGCGATGATACAATAAAAATGCAGAATATATTTCATCTATCAATTCACAGATTTTTGTTATTTTTCTTTTTAAATGTTTCTGCCTACTAAAATGGCGCCATGACACACGATGTTTTTTAGGGTCGAGTGGTCTATCTTGTTCCTCTAGTATCTTTGGTCTCAACCCTTCGTGACGTTTCGGGTCGAGACCCTTCTTCAGACCCTGTGTCCCGCTGAGTTACTCCAGCATTTTGTGGACCCATTCCTTCTCTCCAGAGATGCTACCTGTCCTGCTGAGTTACGCCAGCATTTCGAGGGTGTGCAGCGTAGGTTTACTAGGTTAATTCCCGGAATGGCGGGACTGTCATATGTTGAAAGACTGGAGCGACTAGGCTTGTATACACTGGAATTTAGAAGGATGAGAGGGGATCTTATCGAAACGCATAAGATTATTAAGGGATTTATTCACAAAATGCTGGAGTAACTCAGCAGGTCAGGCAGCATCTCGGGAGAGAAGGAATGGGTGACGTTTCGGGTCGAGTCCCTTCTTCAGGGGTTGGACACGTTAGAGGCAGGAAACATGTTCCCAATGTTGGGGGAGTCCACAACCAGGGGCCACAGTTTAAGAATAAGGGGTAGGCCATTTAGAACGGAGATGAGGAAAAACCTTTTCAGTCATAGAGTTGAGAATCTGGAATTCTCTGCCTCAGAAGGCAGTGGAGGCCAATTCTCTGAATGCATTCAAGAGAGAGCTAGATAGAGCTCTTAAGGATAGCGGAGTCAGGGGGTATGGGGAGAAGGCAGGAACGGGGTACTGATTGAGAATGATCAGCCATGATCACATTGAATGGCGGTGCTGGCTCGAAGGGCTGAATGGCCTCCTCCTGCCCCTATTGTCTATTGTGTCCCTCTCTCATTGCCTTCAATAACTTCATCATTTGATTATTTAATAGGCGATAATTAGCACGAGTTGTTGCCAAGGAACAACCATTGCCATGCGGGCTGAGCTGACGGTTGCTAAGGAGAATTAGCTCCCTGTCTAGACACATCATTAGCGATAGACTCCATAGACAAGTGTTTCTAGATCCCTGCATCCTTGAACGCCTGTAACTAAATGTCATTGGCATGGCAACGATTGAAGGAGTGCAAAGTCTTTGCATCCGTTACTGGGGGCAATGGATCAGGCTCAAAGACACACAGAGTGCTGGAGTAACTTCAAGCAGCGTCTCAGGAGAACAATGATGGCTGACGTTTCGGGTCGGTCCCTTCTTCAGACTGGGGAGTGGAAGGTGGGGGGCGGGAAAGAAAGCTGAGAGAGGGCCGGGGTGGCACGGTGGCGCAGCGGTAGAATCGCTGCCTCACAGCGCCAGAGACCCGGGTTCGATCCCGACCACGAATGCTGTCTACGGAGTTTGTACGTTCTCCCCGTGACCTGCGTGCGTTTTCTCCAGGGTCTTCGCACAGGTTTGTAGGTTAATAGGCTTGGTACAAGTGTAAATTGTCCCCAATGTGTGTAGGATAGTGTTAGTGTGCGGGGATCGCTGGTCGGCATGGACTCGGTGGGCCGAAGGGCCTGTTTCCGTGCTGTATCTCTAAACCAAACTAAAAAGGGTCTCGACCCGAAACGTCACCCATTCCTTCTATCCAGAGATGCTGCCTGTCCCGCTGAGTTACTCCAGCATTTTGTGTCTATCTTCGTGCTATACTAAAAGAGAGGCAGGACATTGTCGGACACAGGAGCCGGAGTTTCTAGATAGGCAGATTGTTGGACAATAGACAATAGGTGCAGGAGTAGGCCATTCAGCCCTTCGAGCCAGCACCGCCATTCAATGCGATCATGGCTGATCACTCTCAATCAGTACCCCGTTCCTGCCTTCTCCCCATACCCCCTCACTCCGCTATCCTTAAGAGCTCTATCCAGCTCTCTCTTGAAAGCATCCAACGAACTGGCCTCCACTGCCTTCTGAGGCAGAGAATTCCACACCTTCACCACCCTCTGACTGAAAAAGTTCTTCCTCATCTCCGTTCTAAATGGCCTACCCCTTATTCTTAAACTGTGGCCCCTTGTTCTGGACTCCCCCAACATTGGGAACATGTTTCCTGCCTCTAATGTGTCCAATCCCCTAATTATCTTATATGTTTCAATAAGATCCCCCCTCATCCTTCTAAATTCCAGTGTATACAAGCCCAAAGATAGGGGTGCCAACTATCTCACTCCCAAATACGGGACAAGGTGATGTCACCACCCCACACCCCACGTGACCTCCCCCAACCAGCGGCCACGTGCCCCCGCTCCACCAATGGCGGCCTGCCGGGCCGGGAGGCAGGTTGCTATGCAACCTCCGTTAGGATCGCGCCTGGGCCTACAGTGGGACTACAGTGTCCGGGACTACAGTGCTGCCCGGGCCCAATACGGGACAAGGGCGGTCCCATACGGGACAAACTAATTTAGCCCAAAATACGGGATGTCCCGGCTAATACGGGACAGTTGGAAACCCTAGACAAAGGCCAGAGATGACGACACACGGGGTGTGAGTACAAGGGCATAAAGAGTTGAGCATTGTGAAGCTAGAGGATTGAATAGTGGCGAATTGTGTGGGCCGGTGGAAGGGGAGAGGGAGGGGGAGGTGAAGGTGGAGGGGAGACACTAGTGCAAGGTCAGGCAGGGTCAAGAGTGGGCAGTGGGGAAAGAAAAAGGTGTGGGGGGTCAGGGGTGAAAGGGTAAGGGAGAAAGGGGTGTGTAGGAAAGGAACTGCAGATGCTGGTTTAAACCGTAGACAGAAAATGCTGGAGTAACTCAGCGGGACTGACGGCATCTCTGGAGAGAAGAAATGGGTGACATTTTGGGTCTAGACCCTCCTGAGATGCTGCCTGACCCGCTGAGTTACTCCAGCATTTTGTGTCTACCCTCCCAACTTCTACACCAATTGTAAAAGTCGGAATGCAAAAGAACGCACACTTTCGCTGCGGCCGTAACACTACATTCTGCACTCTGTTTATCTTCTCTTTTGCACCACCTGTTGTACTGATGTAAGGAATTATTGCCCTCACGTGGAATGATCCGCCTGCTAAACAAAGATGTGTGTTGTATCTCTCGGTACACGTGACATTAAACACAACATAACACCGCCAAGATGGCGGGCGGCTCGGTGGCGCAGCGGTAGAGTTGCTGCCTCACAGCGCCAGGGACCCGGGTTCCATCCCGACTACGGCCACTTGTCTGTGCAGAGTTTGTACGTTCTCCCCGTGACCTGCGTGGGTTTTCTCCGAGATCTTTGGTTTCCTCCCACACTCCAAAGACGTACAGGTTTGTAAATTAATTGGCTCGGTGTAAATATAAATTGTCCCTAGTGTGTGTGTGTGTGTGTTGGGTAGTGTTAGTGTGCGGGGATCGCTGGTCGGTGCGGACCCGGTGGGCCGAAGGGCCTGTTTCCGCGCTGTATCTCTAAACTAAAAATGGCATGTGAAGGTGAGCACTTTGGAAGGCTTACAAGTTTGTAGGTTAATTGGCTTGGAATAAATGTATGAATGTAAAAGTATCCCTAGTGTGTGTCGGGTAGTGTTAATGTGCGAGGATCAGACTCTGTGGGCCAAAGATCCTGTTTCCACGCTGTATCTCTAAAAAAAACGAAACTAATCTAAATAATTAGATTCTAAATCCGAAGACGTACAGGTATGTAGGTTAATTGGCTGGGTAAATGTAAAAATTGTCCCTAGTGGGTGTAGGATAGTGTTAATGTACGGGGATCGCTGGGCGGCACGGACTTGGAGGGCCGAAAAGGCCTGTTTCCGGCTGTATATATATGATATGATATGATGATAAATCTTTTTCTGTCATCTAAAAGTGCCTGGAGTGCTGTCAGGTGACAACACTTCCTCTCCTGACTCATATTCAATTAGTCTGATTGGTTTGTATTAGGCTGGTTGTGAAACATAGAACAACAGGTGCAGGAGGAGGCCATTCGGCCCTTCAAGCCTGCACCGCCATTCAATATGACCATGGCTGATTATCCAGAATCGGTTCCCCGTTCCTGCTTTCTCCCCATATCCCTTCATTCCGTTAGCCCTAAGAGCTAAATCTAACTCTCTTGAAAACATCCAGGGAATTGGCCTCCACTGCCTTCTGTGGCAGAGAATTCCACAGATTCACAACTCTCTGGGTGAATTAGTTTTTCCTCATCTCAGTCCTAAATGGCCTTCTCCTTATTCTTAAACTGTGACCCCTGGTTCTGGACTCCCCCAACATCGGGAACATTTGTCTTGCATCTAGCTTGTCCAATCCCTTAAGAATTTTATTTTAACATTTTTTAATTTTTTAAATTTTATTGAAGAGATGAACCCACACCAACCCCATCTGCTCCCGGAGATTTAGTTTAGTTTCGTTTAGAGATACACCGCAGAAATAGGCCCTTCGGCCCACCGGGTCCGCACCGACCAGCGATCCCCGCACATTAACACTATCCTACACACACTAGGGACAATTTACATACATATCAAGCCAATTAACCTACATACCTGTACGCCTTTGGAGTGTGGGAGGAAACCAAAGATCGTAGAAAAAACGCACGCAGGTCACAGGGAGAACGTACAGACAGCACCCATATGCAGGATCGAACCCGGGTCTCTGGCGCTGTGAGGAGGACCTGTGCACCACCTACATTTACAAAATGAATTGTACATTCATCCCCAGGTGCTGAGTATTCCGTGCCAGCTTCCCATCTGCCAAACGCCCATGGTCTTGTGGCCATGTGGGCTTAATATTCTCCATAAAACCATCTATGGAAATGGAGCCAAATACCAACACAGTCTCTGAACTTCAAACGTCTCGAGGACTAAAAGCAAAGGTGGCTTTGGATCATAGTGGGCAAGTGAGTTAAGGAATTTACAGTGGTTTGACCGTAGAGTTGCTGCCTCACAGAGCCGGTTCGATCCTGACCATGGGTCCTCGTGACCGTGTGGGTTTTCACCGGGAGCTCCAGTTTCCTCCCATGCTCCAAAGATGTGCAGGTTTGTAGGTTAATTGGCTTCTGTAAACTGTTCCTATAGGATAGAATCAATGTATGGGTGATCGTGGACTCTGTGGGCCGAAGGGCCTGTTTCCACGCTGATTCTCTAAACGAAACTAATCTTCAATCAATACTGTGCAGGAAGGAACTGCAGGTGCAGGTTTAAACCGAAGGTAGACACAAAAAGCTGGAGTAACTCAGCGGGTCAGGCAGCATCTCTGGAGAGAAGGAATGGGTGACGTTTCGGGTTGAGACCCTTCATCAGATCAACGCTGCTCTCTGTTCCCTGTGCATGCACTGCCACCCAGTGTTAGCACACAGAACTGCAGGTCCTCTCCTGGCCAAGCCTTAGTCCCAGGCTCAGAAAGGCAAAGTGATCGTATGAAGCCCAAAATATCCTTGTGTAATATTCTCTGTTTACTAGTCCAGGGCACTCTCGCCTATCTGCGGTTCCCAGTTTAAAAAATGGAAACTTTATTGTAAATACACCAAACAGAATGACAAAACAGTCTCAAGGCCATCTTAGATTTAAGGCAGACACAAAATGCTGGAGTAACTCAGCGGGTCAGGCAGCATCTCTGGAGAGAAGGAATGGGTGACGTTTCGGGTCGAGATCCTTCCTTTTTCCTAGCCTTCTTAGATTTTTTTATTTGCTACTTACCCGTCCTAATTTCTTTTTAAATTGCAGAGAGGTGTGGACGCAGCCCAGACCATCACACAAACCAATCTCCCTTCCACTGAATCCATCCACACCTCACGCTGCCTCGGCAAGGCCAGCAGCATCATCAAGGACCAGTCATAATCGAGGACAGGACCTTCAGCCCACCGAGTCCGCACCGACCTGCGATCCCTGCACGCTAACACTATCCTACACACACTAGGGGCAATTTGCACATACACCAAGCCAATTAACTTACAAACCTGTACGTCTTTGGAGTGTGGGAGGAAACTGAAGGTCTCGGAGAAAATGCACGCAGTTTACAGGGAGAACGTGCAAACTCCGTTCAGACAGCACCCGTAAGGCAGCAACTCTGTCGCTGCACCAGCGTGCTGCCCTTATCATTCATTATGATTCATAGTAATCTGAAGAGTCCAATCCTTAAGATTAGGATATCCAACCTTTCCCCCATTTTGTTAGAAATGTCTTGATATTATCTCTGCTTGTGGTTAATTTGAAACTCTATTGATGCACACACGTTTAAAAGAAACTAAACAAATCAAAGTAACCGTCAGCAAATATAATGTCAGTCCAGTTTTATCAAAAGGTTTAGCTGTCCTAATTTATATTTTAATTTCCCGTTTTTAGTCCAACCTCCGAGTCTAAACAGAATCCAGGACAAAATCTTCGTCCTTTAAGTAGGGTGGGGCAGTGGTAGAGTTGCTGCCTTGCAGCGCCAGAGACCCAAATTCGATCCTGACTACGGGTGCTGTCTGTACGGAGTTTGTACCTTCTCCCCGTGACCTGCGTGGGGTTTTCTCTGAGAATAAAGGGGAGCCCATTTAAAACCGAGGTGAGAAGAAACATTTTTCAACCAGAGAGTTGTGAATTTGTGGAATTCTCTGCCACAGAGGGCAGTGGAGGCCAATTCACTGGATGAATTTAAGAGAGAGTTAGATAGAGCTCTAGGGGCTAGTGGAATCAAGGGATATGGGGAGAAGGCAGGCACGGGTTACTGATTGTGGACGATCAGCCATGATCACAATGAATGGCGGTGCTGGCTTGAAGGGCCGAATGGCCTCCTCCTGCACCTATTTTCTATGTTTCTATGCTTCTATCTCCAGTTTCATCCCACACTCCAAAGACATACAGGTCTGTAAGCTAATTGGCTTGGTATAAAGGTAAAAATTGCCAGGGAAGAAACTGTCCCTGAATCTGGAGGTGTGCGTTTCCACACTTCTGTACCTCTTGCCTGATGGGAGAGGGGAGAAGAGGGAGTGGGACTGGTCCTTGATGATGCTGCTGGCCTTGCCGAGGCAGCGTGAGGTGTACAGTGGGAGGGAGGCTGGATTTGCAAGCTTCAATGAGGTCTACCTTCATTTTTCCACAGTTGCAGGTCTTTCTAAAACCCCCCCAAAAAAATTGAACTTGCTCAAGAACAAAAACAAATCTTTCCTAGCAGAATCCTTGGCTTAAATGGTCCACCGAGCCTTGCTGGTGATCCCAGCCTGCAGTACCACTGTCCAACACTTGGTGACAGTGTTTGCAATGGACAGACTCTGATGAATTCCTCCAGTCAACTATAAGTACAGTCATTTACTCACAAAATGCTGGAGTAACTCAGCAGGTCAGGCAGTTTCCTGGGAGAGAAGGAATGGGTGACGTTTCGGGTCGAGACCCTTCTTCAGTCTGAAGAAGGGTCTCGACCCGAAACGTCACCCATTCCTTCTCTCCCGAGATGCTGCCTGACCTGCTGAGTTACTCCAGCAGTTTGTGAAATAAATACCTTCGATTTGTACCACCATCTGCAGTTATTTTCTTATACGACATGTAGAGGCAAACTAGCACTAATTCAATCTTTATATTGCAAAAAAGATCTATAAGAATCTTTTTAGATTTAGAGATACAGCGCAGAAACAGGCCTTTCAGCCCACCGGGTCCGCGCCGCCCAGCGATCCCCGCACACTAACACTATCCTACACACACTAGGGACAATTTTTACATTTGCCCAGCCAATTAACCTACAAACCTGCACGTCTTTGGAGTGTGGGAGGAAACCGAAGATCTCGGAGAAAACCCACGCAGGTCACGGGGAGAACGTACAAACTCCGCACAGACGGCGCCCGTAGTCGGGATCGAACCTGAGTCTCCGGCGCTGCATTCGCTGTAAGGCAGCAACTCTACCGCTGCACCACCGTGACGCCCTAAATAAGGCAGGTTATAATGACCCAACCAACCCATTATTTATGAAATCGTATGCCCTAAAATTTATGGACCTGGTAGACTTTAATACTCTACAAATAATGTTTAGAGCAAAAGAAAGAACACTTCCTGACTGTGTCCAAGGTTTGTTTTCAGTGAGGGAGAGCACTCAGGGGAAATTATATGTTTGAAAAAAAGAGGGTAGGGACAAATGTGAAAAATAGATGTATGACTGTTAAAGGGGTCAATGTATGGAATAGTTGTAACAAGGAATTAAGAGAGTGTAGTAATGTGTAAATTCAAGAAAATGTTCAACAATATTATATTTGAAAGATACAAAATATGTGATCAGCGCTGAGAAACGACTGACATGATGTTTCTTGACTATATTTGTGTTTCTTTCTATGTTTTGGTTATCTGCTTCTGACTTACGATGTTATGTTTTTTTTTAAATTATAATTTGTTAAGTATTAAGGGTAGGCACAATGAGCTTTGGCTTATTCTGCCTACACCTTTATTTTTCGGTCAGAAAATATCATGTGTGATTATATTGTTTTATTTTTGATACAATGATTTCGTACTATTTGACTTTCACAACTGTACAGTCAACCTGTTGTATTGTATTGACCGGAAATTTAATGGATAAATAAATAGATAGAAACCAGAATAAATGTTAATAAGGATGATGGCACGGTGGCGCAGCGGTAGAGTTGCTGCCTTACAGCAAATGCAGCGCCAGAGACCCGGGTTCCATCCCGACTGCGGGCGCTGTCTGTACGGAGTTTGTACGTTCTCCCCGTGACCTGCGTGGGTTTTCTCCGAGATCTTCAGTTTCCTCCCATACTCCAAAGACGTACAGGTATGTAGGTTAATTGGCTTGGTACAAGTGTAAATTGTCCCTAGTGGGTGTAGGATAGTGTTAGTGTGCGGGGATCGCTGGTCGGCGCGGACTCGGTGGGCCGAAGGGCCTGTTTCCGCGCTGTATCTCTAAACTGAACTGAACTAAATCCCAGGAGGGAAATTGATCTGCCAACAGTCATAAAACACAAGATACATGAAACATGAAATTAAAGTGATGAGTGGAAAGGATTGGGGATGTGCGAAGATTGGGGAGGGAGGGGTGGGGAGTCAGTCTCAGTCTCAGTCTACCCCACGACAGGAGGGGGAAGAGTTGTACAGTTTGATAGCAACAGGGAAGAAGGATCTCCTGTGGCGTTTCCGTGCTGTATCTTTAAACTATATCAAAACTAAACTAAAAGGATACTAATCCTATTTATCCCAACGCACTTTAAATTCAATTTTTAGATTTACACAGAATTACAATAACATTTTCAGTAAATAGAGTTTGTTTAAAGAGGGACAGAAGGAACTGCAGATGCTGAAATGTTGAGTAAAACACAGAGTGCTGGAGTAACTCAGCGGGTCAGGCAGCATCTCTGGAGAACATGGACACAGTGCTGGAGTGTCTCAGCGGGTCAGGCAGCATCTCTGGAGAACATGGACACAGTGCTGGAGTAACTCAGCGGGTCAGGCAGCATCTCAGGAGAACATGGACACAGAGTGCTGGAGTAACTCAGCGGGTCAGGCAGCATCTCTGGAGAACATGGACACAGAGTGCTGGAGTAACTCAGCGGGTCAGGCAGCATCTCAGGAGAACATGGACACAGAGTGCTGGAGTAACTCAGCGGGTCAGGCAGCATCTCAGGAGAACATGGATAGGTGACATTTTGCTTAAGGACCATTCTTCAGGCCCGAAACGTCACCTATCCGTGTCCTTCTGAGATGCTGCCTGTCCCGCTGAGTTACTCCAGCACTTTGTGTCTTAAGTTTAAAGGGAGCACTGTTAACAGGGTCATGAAGATAGACACAAAAAGCTGGAGTAACTCAGCGGGTCAGGCAGCATCTCTGGAGAGAAGGAATGGGCGACGTTTCGGGTCGAGACCCTTCTTCAGTCTTGAAGGTGGAACTTCATTTATTTTCTCCAGTGATGCTTTCTGACCCGCTGAGTTACTCCAGCTTTTGGTGTAAATCAGCATCTGCAGTTCCTTCTTACGCTAAATAAGCTAAATTTTTTTAGATTTAGATTTAGAGATACAGCGCGGAAACAGGCCCTTCGGCCCTCTGAGTACGCACCGCCCAGCGATCCCCGCACACTAACACTATTCTACACACACTAGAGACAATTTTTACATTTACCCAGTCAATTAACCTGCATACCTGTACGTCTTTGGAGTGTGGGAGGAAACCGAAGATCTCGGAGAAAACCCACGCAGGTCACGGGGAGAACGTACAAACTCCGTACAGACGGCGCCCGTAGTCAGGATCGAACCTGAGTCTCCGGCGCTGCATTCGCTGTAAGGCAGCAACTCTACCGCTGCGCCATCGTGCCGCTCTGAGTCATGAGTTATACTGTGAAACAAAGGCCGTTCGGCCCACCATGCCTATGCTAACCATCAACAAGAGTGAAGAATATTTATTTGGGATCAGTAAAAATCAAGTTTTTTCCTGGTTGCAGTTTTAAATATACATTAAATGCAACAACAGAGAAATAAATGTACTTCTGACAGAAGGATCTGACCTGAAATGTCACCAATCCATGTTGTTCATGAATGCTGCCTGACCCGCTGTGTTTTGTCTTTCCTTACTAAACCAGCATCTGCAGTTCCTTGTTTATAAATGTACTTAAGTTTGTCTTTCCGAATGGGCGTCACAGTGATGCAGTTGGTAAAGTTGCTGCCTCACAGCACCAGAGACCCAGGTTTAGACAATAGACAATAGGTGCAGGAGGAGGCCATTCAGCCCTTCGAGCCAGCACCACCATTCAATGTGATCATGGCTGATCATTCTCAATCAGTACCCTGTTCCTGCCTTCTCCCCATACCCCCTGACTCCGCTATCCTTAAGAGCTCTATCTAGCTCTCTCTTGAATGCATTCAGAGAATTGGCCTCCACTGCCTTCTGAGGCAGTGAATTCCACAGATTTACAACTCTCTGACTGAAAAAGTTTTTCCTCATCTCCGTTCTAAATGGCCTACCCCTTATTCTTAAACTGTGGCCCCTGGTTCTGGACTCCCCCAACATGGGGAACATGTTTCCTGCCTCTAACGTGTCCAACCCCTTAATAATCTTATATGTTTCGATAAGATCCCCTCTCATCCTTCTGTGTGTTGATGTGGAGAGATAAAGAACAATGAATGAAAGACACGCAAAAAGGTAAAGATGACAAAGAAAACAGGCCATTGTCAGCTTATTTATTGGGTAAAAACGTGAAGCTGGTTCGACTCACGGTAGCGCAGCGGTAGAGTTGCTGCTTTACAGCGAATGCAGCGCCGGAGACTCAGGTTCGATCCTGACTACGGGTGCTGCACTGTAAGGAGTTTGTACGTTCTCCCCGTGACCTGCGTGGGTTTTCTCCGAGATCTTCGGTTTCCTCCCACACTCCAAAGACGTACAGGTATGTAGGTTAATTGGCTGGGTAAATGTAAAAATTGTCCCTAGTGGGTGTAGGATAGTGTTAATGTACGGGGATCGCTGGGCGGCACGGACTTGGTGGGCCGAAAAGGCCTGTTTCCGGCTGTATATATATGATGATATGACTCGGGTGTGGGAGGGATGGAGAGAGATGGTATGCCGGGCTACCTGAAGTGAGAGAAGTCAATGTTCATAATACTGGGCTGTAAGCTGCCCAAGCAAAATATGAGGTGCTGTTCCTCCAATTTGCGTTGGGCCTCACTCTGACAATGGAGGAGACCCAGGACAGAAAGGTCAGTGTGGGAACGGGAGGGGGAATTAAAGAGTTTGGCAACCGGGAGATCAGGTAGGTCCAGGCGGACTGAGCGAAGGTGTTCAGCGAAACGATCGCCCAGTCTGCTTTTGGTCTTGACGATGTATAAGAGTCTACACCTTGAACAGCGGATGAGGTTGGAGGAGGTGCAAGCGAACCGCTGCCTCACTTGAAAGGACTGTCCCTGGACAGAGTCTAGGGGGGAGGTACAGGGACAGGTGTTACTGTAGTTCTGCACAAGAGAAAAGCAGCTGCAGTTCCAGCCTTCGCCTCCGGGTGTCAGCATTGCTCCACCTTGGACTCTCTCCAGCTCTCGATCACAAACATGGCAATGCAACACAGCGTCATAGACGGAGAGAGAGTCTCAGCATGGAAACAGGCCCTTCAGCCCAACCTGTCCATACTGACCCATCTGCATTAGTCATGTTCATTCATGGCTAATCTACCTTTCCCTCTCAACCCCATTCTCCTGCCTTCTCCCCATAACCTCTGACACCCGCACTGATCAAGAGTCTATCACGCTACGAGGAGTTGATAGTTCTGATTAAGGTCGTATCATAAGGAATAGTAGAATTAGGCCATTCGGCCCATCAAGTCTACTCCACCATTCAGTCATGGCTGATCTATCTCTCCCTCCTCACCCCATTCTCCTGTCTTCTCCCCACAACCTCTGACACCAGTACTAATCAAGAATCTATCTCTGCCTTAAAAATATCCACTGACTTGGCCTCCACAGCCTTCTGTGGCAAAGAATTCCACAAATTCACCATCCTCTGACTAAAGAAATTCCACCTTATCTCCTTCGTAAAGGAACGTCCTGTACTTCTGAGTGTGTGACCTCTGGTCCTAGACTCTCCCACTAGTGGAAACATCCTCTCCATATCCACTCTATCCAGGCCATTCATTATTCGGTAAGTTTCAAGGAGGTCTCCCCTCAACCTTCTAAACTCCAGTGAGTACAGGCCCAGTGCCGACAAACGCTCGTCATTTGTTAACCCACTCATTCCTGGAATCGTTCTCGTAAACCTCCTCTGGACCCTCTCCAGAGCCAGCACATCCTTCCTCAGATATGGGGCCCAAATAGTCCATTACTCCAAATAGTCCCAGCTGCCCGCGTTTGGCCCATATCCCTCTCGACCTTTCCAATCCACGTACATGTCCCGATGTCTTTTAAATGTTATGATAGTACCTGCCTCAACTACCTCCTCTGGCACCACGTTCCCACCACTAGGGTTGCCAACTTTCTCACTCCCAAATAAGGGACAAGGTGACGTCACCGCCCCGCGCCCCACGTGACCTCACCCGGCCAGCGGCCATGTGCTCCCGCTCCACCAATGGCGGCCGCCCGGGCAGGGAGGCGGGTTGCTAGGCAACCTCCGTTAGGCGGCGCCCGGGCCTCCGGGCCCACACTGTCCGGGCCTACACTGTCCGGGCCTACAGTGTCCGGGCCTACACTGTCCGGGCCTACCGTGTCCGGGCCTACAGTGTCCGGGCCTACAGTGTCCGGGCCTACACTGTCCGGGCCTACCGTGTCCGGGCCTACAGTGTCCGGGCCTACAGTGTCCGGGCCTACACTGTCCGGGCCTATCGTGTCCGGGCCTACAGTGTCCGGGCCTACAATGTCCGGGCCTACAGTGTCCGGGCCTACAGTGTCCGGGCCTACAGTGGCCGGGCCTACAGTGTCCGGGCCTACAGCGCCCCCTGGGCCTAATACGGGACAAGGGCGGTACCGCACGGGACAAACCAATTTAGCCCAATATACGGGAGGTCCCGGCTAATACAGGACAGTTGGCAACTCTATCCATCATCCTCTCTGTGAAAACATTGCCCCTCGGGTTCCTATTAAATCTTTCCCCTCTCACTTTACACTCATATCCCCTGATTCTTGGTTCCCGCCCTCTGGCTGAAAGACTCTCTGCCTTCACCCTACCTAATTCCCCTCATGATTTTATACACTCTATAAAGTCCTACAAAGGTGCTGTCTGTACGGAGTTTGTACGTTCTCCCCGTGACCTGCGTGGGTTTTCTCCGAGATCTTCGGTTTCCTCCCACACTCCAAAGACGTACAGGTATGTAGCTTAGTTGGCTTGATGGATGTATAAAATTGTCCCCAGTGTGTGTGTGTGGGATAGCGTTAGTGCGCGGGGATCACTGGTCGGTGCGGACTCGGTGGGCCGAAGGGCCTGTTTCCGCGCTGTATCTCTAAACTAAAAAAAACTAAACCAGCTTGCCTGACATCCCACCAGGGATGATGGAGCCGGGCAGTAAACATGAACTGTTCCAGTAATGTTCGTGCCCTGCCGAGAAATGAACATCCGTTGCAAGAAATCATCGGCCGGATCCTCACTAATGGCAGCATCTCTCCAATCCCTTGTTAGGGCCAACAAGGAAATGACTGCTCTAATTATTATCAGCTGACCTGCCACTGGTTGTGAATTGATTGAAAGAAAGGTTGGAATCAGGCCCTTTGGCCCACTGAGTCCACATTAGGGTTGCCAACTTCCTCACTCCCAAATAAGGGACAAAGGGTGACGTCACGGCCCCGCGCCCCACGTGTCCTCACCCAGCCAGTGGCCACGTGCTCCCGCTCCAACAATGGCGGCCGTCCGGGCAGGGAGGTGGGTTGCTATGCAACCTCTGTTCGGCGAACACGCTCGGCCCCGCTCCCCGAACACACTCCGTTAGCCCACAGCGGCCCCTGGGCCTACAATGTCTGGGCCCACAATGTCCGGGCCTACAGCGCCCCCGGGCCTAATACGGGACAAGGGCGGTCCCGTACGGGACAAACAAACTGAACCCAAAATATGGGATGTCCCGGCTAATACGGGATAATTGGCCACCCTAGTCCACGCCAACCATCGCTCACACATTCACACTAGTTCTAAGTTATCCCACTTTCCCATCCACGCCTTACACATTAGGGGCAATTTACCGAGGGCCAATTATCCTACAAACCAGCACGTCTTTGGGATGTGCGAGGAAACCCACGCGGTCACTGGGAGAACGTGCCAACTCCACACAGACAGCACCCGAGGTTGGGATTGAACCGGGGTCTGGTGCCGTGAGGCAGCGGCTCTACCCTGTCCCAGGGACCTGGGTTCGATCCCGACTACAGGTGCTATTACGGGGGATAATATGATATTAGTTTATACATGATATTATTTTATACATTAGACATTGTTACGGTATTATTTTATACATTGTTGTTTAAGGTTTGTAACTACTTAGGCATTAGGCTCCTCCCTGTAACTAATTAAGGCGCTCTAGACATTCCTTACCCTTGACACGTCTCTGTAACATAACACTCTTTTGCTTTAGCCTTTACCTTTGCTTTAGTTTTGATGATAAGGGTAGCAGAATGTGAAGAGATGCAGACATTCATCAATGAGTAGGATTTAATGGTGGCAAGAGAAGAGATAAGGAAAGACATAGGCCTTGGGGTGATGGATGGATGTGAGGGATGGACTAGCAGGAAATAAGGGTGGCGAAATATGAAGGGATGTGAGCATTGAGATAAGGATATATTACTAAATGAGATTTAATGGTGGCGGGACAGACGGGTGACTACAAAGAAATGAATGACTGAAGAAAGGAGTGTGGGTATGAGGTAATGTAAAGAAGATAAGGTTTGGAATAATCCTATAAACATAGACTGCCCGATGTACTAAGTGGGCAGTCAGATGGTTGACATCCTGATTGTTCCAGCCGTTGTTTGCAAATAAAGGCTTTTAACTTCTTGAAGAATTCTCCGTGTCATCTGCTTCATTTTGAACACCGGTAACCACGACACAGTCTGTGCGGAGTTTGTGCGTTCTCCCCGTGACCGCGTGGGTTTTCTCCGGGTGCTCCGGTTTCCTCCCACACTCCAAAGTCGCGCGAGTCTGTAGGTTAATTGGCTTCGGTAAAAATTGTGCATTGTCCTTAGTGTGTGTGTGGGATGGTGTTAGTGTGTGGGGAACGCTGGTCGGCACGGACTCGGTGGGCCGAAGACCCTGTTTCCACACTGTATTTCTAAACTAAACTGAACTGAACTAAACAATGGTGAAACCATCCATTGCCTCCAACTCTACGACCACATTTTGACCCAGACTCGCGACCACAACCTTAACTTCAGATAGTTCCTCTGTCCCTCTCTTTTCCCTCCCTCCCCCTTCCCAGTTCTCCCACTAGTCTTCCTGTCTCCAACTACATCCCATCTTTGTCCCCTGACATCAGTCTGAAGAAGGGTCTCGACCCGAAACGTCACCCATTCCTTCTCTCCCGAGATGCCGCCTGACCCGCTGAGTTACTCCAGCATTTTGTGTCCACCTTCGATTTGAACCAGCATCTGCAGTTATTTTCCTAAATAGTGGCAAATGGTGAGCGGGCCACAGTTTGTTGCTGAGTTCTATGATCCAGTTGGGATAAGGTTCAATTGCGTGTGGCTTTTTCCAGATGGAATGAGATATTCTTGGGCGTGTAGCTTTGCTGGATCGGCCCAATCCACACGGAGTTACTGTTGTGCCACAGAGGGATCTGAGCTCATTGCGTGGGAAGGAACTGCAGATGCTGGATTACACCAACGATGGACAAAAAACACCGGGGTAACTCAGCGGGACAGGCAGCATCTCTGGAGAGAAGGAACGGGCGACGTTGCAGGTCAAGACCCGACCCTACACACAGATGCCGCCTGGTCCCGTTCCGAAACATCGCCCATTCCTTCTCTCCGGAGATGCTGCCTGTCCCGCTGAGTTACTCCAGCATCTTGCGACCATCTTCGACCGGAGCTCAGAGCCCAGCAGGTGGATTGTGGGCACGCACGAGGAACAATTTTTCAATTAGACCAAGCCCAATCAACCTGTACGCCTTTGTCCCTTATTTGGGAGTTAAAAGGTTGGCAACCCACACTGCGGACTGACGTTCTGGCCCAGGGGAGGGTGGGTGGGAGCAGATGCAAGGCTTCTTGAGATCCCGTTTCCTGCAGCTCCATCAACAAGCGGAGACTTGCCAAAGGGTTGCGATGTGGTTGACCAAGACTGGGCCAAGGAGGGCAGGGTGCGGACGGAAAGAGGCTGTTGTTGCCACAGATGTCTCTCCCTGACATCATCTCTCGCTTGTTCCCACATCCACAGGGCCACCCTTCACTGCCACTCCCTCACTCTCTTTAGTCCTGACCAGACCAAGTGGACCGTTGGGCCCAAAACGCTCCTGCATTGGTGCAGCACCCTCTCCTCCCCCTCCCACTACCCCCTCTCCCTCTCCCCCCTCCCCTCCCATCCCCCCTTTCCCTCTCCCCCCCCACACCCTTCCCCCCCACCCCACTCCCCCTCTCCCCCCTCCCCTCTCCCCACACCCCTCCCCCTTCCGCTTCCCCCCCACCACCCTCCCCCTCCCATCCCTCCACCCCCACTCCCCCCTTCCCCCTCTCTCCCTCTCCCCCTCCCCTCCCCCATCTCCCTCTCCCCCCCACACCACTGATGGTAGCTCAGGGCCACTCTCTAGTTGGTGGTAGGACGGTTCAGTTGCCTGATAACAGCCGGGAAGAAACTGCCCCTGAATCTGGAGCTGTGTGTTTTCACACTTCTGTACCTCTTGCCCGATGGGAGAGCGGAGATGAGGGAGTGACTGGGGTGAGACTGGTCCTTGATTGTGCTGCTGGCCTTGCCGAGGCAGCGTGAGGTGTCGATGGATAGCGTAGTGTGAGGAAAGATCGTGTAAAGGGCTTGTTTCCTTCCTCTGTGAATGTGTGATGCTTCTACAAGAGTGTTCCCATTATTTCTTGAGTTTCCTTCAGTTGTTTATGTGGTTTCTGGCGATTGATTCTGTTGAGTGACTGCGCTTTGTTATCTTCAAGGCTTAATTGATGCATTAAGACTTACCAACCATCTGTATGCTAAAACTCTTGTTTGTTTGTTTGGTGCTAATGGAAGAAGCTTCATTGAAATCGGTGTTACATTTTTAAAGTTATTCACATTTTAAAGTTAAAAGTTTAAATCTATCTCCTAGGGAGGGAGGGGGAGGGAGGGGGGAGGGAGGGGGAGGGAGGGAGGAACAGGGCGAGGAGGGAGGATAAGAGGGGTTGAGGGGGATGGAGTGGGGGGGTGAGGGGGGAGGGGTAGGGGTAGGGAGGGGGGGAGTGGAGGTGGGAGCAGGGAGGGCGGGAAGGGAGGGGAGGAGGGAGCGGGGAGGGGAGGGGGGGGAGGGAGGGGGGGACGAGGAGGGGAGGGGGAGGGAGGGGGAGTTTGGACGAGGAGGGGGGAGGGGAGGGGAGGGGGGAGTGGAGGTGGGAGGACGGGAGGGGGAGTTTGGACGGAGGGGCGGGGGGAGGGAGGAGGAGGGAGCGGGGGAGGGAGGGGGGAGGGGGGGATGAGGAGGGGAGAGGGGAGGGGGGGGGGAGGAGAGGGTGCTGCACCAATGCAGGAGAGGTTTAGGCCCAACGGGTCCACTTGGTCGAATTAATTACTGAAAGCCACGTGCACATTAATCAATGCACTAGGGTGGCACGGTGGCACAGTGCTGGCCATCGCTCAAACCAACCTCCCATCCACTGACTCCATCTGCACCTCACGCTGCCTCGGCAAGGCCAGCAGCATCATCAAGGACCAGTCTCACCCCCCGCCCTCTCCCTCTCCTCCCCTCTCCCCCTCAGGCAAGAAGTACAGACGTGTGGAAACGCACAGCTCCAGATTCAGGGACAGTTTCTTCCCAGCTGTTATCAGGCAACTGAACCATCCTATCACCAACTAGAGAGAGCGCATTAACACCATTCTGCACCCACTAGGGACAATTTGTGCATTTACCAAGCCAATTAACCTACAAACCTGTACGTCTTTGGAGTGTGGGAGGAAACCGAAGATCTCGGAGAAAAACCCACGGGAAGAACGTACAAACTCCGTACAGACAGCACCTACAGTCGGGATCGAACCCGAGTCTCCGGCGCTGTGAGGCAGCAGTTCTACCCGCTGCAACGCCGTGCCACTTGAAAGTGTAATGTTATACATGGGTTGGTAGGTGAGTGGGCCTCTGTAGAATTTGCCCTGGTGGGCAGATGAGGTGTAAGTGAGTAGTTGGTCAGTGAATTTTCACTTTGAAGACGTGGTGGGTTTGGCAGGTGAATCGGCCACTGTACACTGCCCCTGATGTGCAGAGCTGTGGTCGAACGAGGGCAGGGTTGATTGGAAGGTCTGAGACTAAAATGGTTTTAGTGTAGGTCTAGACCAAGTGGACCCGTTGGGCCCAAACCTCTCCTGCATTGGTGCAGGCACCCTCTCCTCTCCCCCTCCCCACTCCCCTCCCCCCCTTCCCCATCCCCCACTCCATCCCCCTCAACCCCCTTATCCTCCCTCCCCCTCTCCTTCCCTCCCCCCTCCCTCCCTCCCCCCTCCCTCCCTTGGAGATAGATTTAAACTTTAAAATATGAATAACTTAAAAAATATAACACCGATTTCAATGAAACTTCTTCCATTAGCACCAAAGGGACGACGGTGAGTAAGGTGGGCCTAAAATTGTCGCACTATCGTGTACCGTTTTGGCTGTAGTTCAGGAACAAACAAACAAACAAACGACAGTTTTAGTATACAGATTACATGTGTTGGTGGTTGATGCTGGGTGTGGATTCAGTGGGCCAAAGAGACTGTTATTGTGGTGCCTGACTGTTCCAGTTAAACCCAAAATAGCTGCCTATTCAACTTTCAACGCACATATCCTGGACCTTGTTGATGCATTAAAATAACATTAAAGTATTCCAACTTTAACAGCACTAATTGGCAGCAGCGAATCAAAATATTTACTTGAGCAATAATTCTGTGTTTCCATTTAGGGTCGGGATCTGAAACGCCACCCGTCCTTTATCCCCAGAGATGCTGCCTGACCCGCTGAGTTACTCCAGCATTTATTTGTCAATTTAGTTTAGTTTAGAGATACAGCGCGGAAACAGTGTCCGGGCCTACAGTGTCCGGGCCTACAGTGTCCGGGCCTACAGTGTCCGGGCCTACAGTGTCCGGGCCTACAGTGTCCGGGCCTACAGTGTCCGGGCCTACAGTGTCCGGGCCTACAGTGTCCGGGCCTACAGTGTCCGGGCCTACAGTGTCCGGGCCTACAGTGTCCGGGCCGACAGTGTCCGGGCCGACAGTGTCCGGGCCGACAGTGTCCGGGCCGACAGTGTCCGGGCCGACAGTGTCCGGGCCGACAGTGTCCGGGCCGACAGTGTCCGGGCCGACAGTGTCCGGGCCGACAGTGTCCGGGCCGACAGTGTCCGGGCCTACAGTGTCCGGGCCTACAGTGTCCGGGCCTACAGTGTCCGGGCCTACAGTGTCCGGGCCTACAGTGTCCGGGCCTACAGTGTCCGGGCCTACAGTGTCCGGGCCTACAGTGTCCGGGCCTACAGTGTCCGGGCCTACAGTGTCCGGGCCTACAGTGTCCGGGCCTACAGTGTCCGGGCCTACAGCGCCCCCTGGCCCTAATACGGGACAAGGGCGGTACCGCACGGGACAAACCAATTTAGCCCAATATACGGGAGGTCCCGGCTAATACAGGACAGTTGGCAACTCTATCCATCATCCTCTCTGTGAAAACATTGCCCCTCGGGTTCCTATTAAATCTTTCCCCTCTCACTTTACACTCATGTCCCCTGATTCTTGGTTCCCGCCCTCTGGCTGAAAGACTCTCTGCCTTCACCCTACCTAATTCCCCTCATGATTTTATACACTCTATAAAGTCCTATAAAGGTGCTGTCTGTACGGAGTTTGTACGTTCTCCCCGTGACCTGCGTGGGTTTTCTCCGAGATCTTCGGTTTCCTCCCACACTCCAAAGACGTACAGGTATGTAGGTTAGTTGGCTTGGTGGATGTGTAAAATTGTCCCCAGTGTGTGTGTGTGGGATAGCGTTAGTGCGCGGGGATCGCTGGTCGGCGCGGACTCGGTGGGCCGAAGGGCCTGTTTCCTCGCTGTATCTCTAAACTAAAAAAAACTAAACCAGCTTGCCTGACATCCCACCAGGGATGATGGAGCCGGGCAGTAAACATGAACTGTTCCAGTAATGTTCATGCCCTGCCGAGAAATGAACATCCGTTGCAAGAAATCATCGGCCGGATCCTCACTAATGGCAGCATCTCTCCAATCCCTTGTTAGGGCCAACAAGGAAATGACTGCTCTAATTATTATCAGCTGACCTGCCACTGGTTGTGAATTGATTGAAAGAAAGGTTGGAATCAGGCCCTTTGGCCCACTGAGTCCACATTAGGGTTGCCAACTTCCTCACTCCCAAATAAGGGACAAAGGGTGACGTCACCGCCCCGCGCCCCACGTGCCCTCACCCAGCCAGCGGCCACGTGCTCCCGCTCCAACAATGGCGGCCGTCCGGGCAGGGAGGTGGGTTGCTATGCAACCTCTGTTCGGCGAACACGCTCGGCCCCGCTCCCCGAACACACTCTGTTAGCCCACAGCGGCCCCTGGGCCTACAATGTCTGGGCCCACAATGTCCAGGCCTACAGCGCCCCCGGGCCTAATACGGGACAATGGCTGTTCTGTCCGGGACAAACCAACTTAGCCCAAAATATGGGATGTCCCGGCTAATACGGGATAATTGGCCACCCTAGTCCACGCCGACCATCGCTCACACATTCACACTAGTTCTAAGTTATCCCACTTTTCCATCCACGCCTTACACATTAGGGGCAATTTACAGAGGGCCAATTATCCTACAAACCAGCACGTCTTTGGGATGTGCGAGGAAACCCACGCGGTCACAGAGAGGACTGACGTTCTGGCCCAGGGGAGGATGGGTGGGAGCAGATGCAAGGCTTCTTGAGATCCCGTTTCCTGCAGCTCCATCAACAAGCGGAGCCAAAGGGTTGGGATGTGGTTGACCAAGACTGGGCCAAGGAGGGCAGGGTGCGGACGGAAAGAGGCTGTTGTTGCCACAGATGTCTCTCCCTGACATCATCTCTGGCTTGTTCCCACATCCACAGGGCTACCCTTCACTGCCACTCCCTCACTCTCTTTAGTCCTGACCAGACCAAGTGGACCGTTGGGCCCAAAACGCTCCTGCATTGGAGCAGCACCCTCTCCTCCCTTCCCCTCCCCGCCCTCCCCCTCTCCCCTCCCCTCCCCCCCTTCCCCCACTCCCCCCTCTCCCCCCCCACTCCCCCCCTCTCCCTCTCCCCCTCCCATCCCCCCTCTCCCTCTCCCCCCCCCACATCCCTCCCCCCATCTCCCTCTCCCCCCCCCCACATCCCTCCCCCCTTCCTCTGTGAATGTGTGATGCTTCTACAAGAGTGTTCCCATTATTTCTTGAGTTTCCTTCAGTTGTTTAAGTGGTTTCTGGCGATTGATTCTGTTGAGCGACTGCGCTTTGTTATCTTCAAGGCTTAATTGATGCATTAAGACTTACCAGCCATCTATATACTAAAACTCTCGTTTGTTTGTTTGTTTGTTCCTGAACTACAGCCAAAACGGTGCAAGATAGCGCTACAATGTTAGGCCCACCTTACTCACCGTCGTCCCTTTGGTGCTAATGGAAGAGGTTTCATTGAAATCGGTGTTACATTTTTTAAGTTATTCACATTTTAAAGTTTAAATCTATCTCCTGTGGCCCCTGGTTCTGGACTCCCCCCAACATTGGTAACATGTTTCCTGCCTCTAACGAGTCCAACCCCTTAATAATCTTATATGTTTCGATAAGATCCCCTCTCATCCTTCTAAATTCCAGTGTATACAAGCCTAGTCGCTCCAGTCTTTCAACATATGACAGTCCCGCCATTCCGGGAATGAACCTAGTAAACCTACGCTGCTCGCCCTCAATAGCAAGAATATCCTTCCTCAAATTTGGAGACCAAAACTGCACACAGTACTCCAGGTGCGGTCTCACTAGGGCCCTGTACAACTGCAGAAGGACCTCTTTGCTCCGATACTCAACTCCTCTTGTTATGAAGGCCAACATTCCATTGGCTTTCTTCACTGCCTGCTGTACCTGCATGCTTCCTTTCAGTGACTGGTGCACTAGGACACCCAGATCTCGTTGTACGTCCCCTTTTATTTTTTAATTATCAAAATATCAAAATTATTAAAAATAACATTTACAATGCAACAAAACAAAACAAAACAGAACCGACCACCAAAACACAAGACAAACAAATATATTAAATGAACTACTATACAACGGTATGTTACAATCCTTGTCCAGGATGCATTCAACCCCCCGCGGTGCCCAGTGGTCCCGTAAATCCCCCAGGGTGCCCGTGGGCAGCGCGCGGTCCCTCTCTAACCCCACCCAGGCATGGACGTAACCCCGGAAAAGGGGCAGGCAGCCGGCTCGGGCAGAGCCTTCTCCCGCCCCCATCTACCCATTTGGAGACCCTCGAACTATCTTTAATCGGACTTTTAAAAAAAATATGGGTGGCGCAGCGGTAGAGTTGCAGCCTTACAGCGAATGCAGCGCCGGAGACTCAGGTTCGATCCTGACCACGAGTGCTCTCTGTACGGAGTTTGAACGTTCTCCCCGTGACCTGTGTGGGTTTTCTCCGAGATCTTCGGTTTCCTCCCACACTCCAAAGACGTACAGGTATGTAGGTTAATTGACTGGGTAAATGTAAAAATTGTCCCTAGTGTGTGTAGGGTAGTGTTAGTGTACGGGGATCGCTGGGCGGCGCGGACTCGGTGGGCTGAAGGGCCTGTTTCCGCGCTGTATCTCTAAATCTAAAAACAATCTAAAACCTTTACTGGACTTTACCTTGCACTGAACATTATTCACATTATCCTGTATCTGTATACTGTGGACGGCTCGATTACAATCATGCTTAGTCTTTCTGCTAACCGGATAGCACGCATGACAAAATAACTTTTCACTGCACCTCGATACACATGACAATAGACTCAACTAAACTGAACCTTTGCCAAGACTCATCCATGCCAAGCAGAGTTTACAACTGGGCTCATTCCACTTGCCTGTGTTTGGCTCATATCCCATCCGTGTACCTGTCTAAATGTCTCGCACCTGCCTCTCCTGCGCCCACTGGCAGCTTGTTCCAGATTGCCACCACTGTGCGTGTGTGTGTGTGTATGTGTGTGTGTGTAAGCGTGTGTGTGTGTGTATGTGTGTGTGTGTAAGCGTGTGTGTTTGTGTGTGTGTGTGTGCGTGTGTGTGTGTGTGTGTGTGTGTGTGTGAGTGTGCGTGTGTGTGTGTGTGTATGCGTGTGTGTGTGTGTGTGTGTATGTGCGTGTGTGTGTGTGTTTCCGATTGTGAGTGTGTGTGCTTGCGAGCATGAGTGTGCGAGTGTGTGTATGAGTGTGAGTGTGTGTGTGTGAGTGGGTGTGTATGTGTGTGTGTGTGTGTGTGAGTGTGTGTGTGTGAGTGGGTGTGTATGTGTGTGTGTGAGTGTGTGTGTGTGAGTGGGTGTGTATGAGTGTGTGTGTGTGTGAGTGTTTGTGCTTGCGAGCATGAGTGTGTGTGCGTGCATGTGCGTGCGCGCGTGTGTGTATGTATTTGTGTGCACGAGTGTGTGCATGTGTGTGTGTGCGTGTGCATACGCATTTGCTTGAGTGTGTGTATGTGTGTGTGTGCATGCATGTGCATGTGCGTGCGTGTGCGGGTGTGTATGTGTGTGTGCATGTGTACGTGTGTACACCTGTGTGCATGCCTATTTGTGTGCGTGTGTGTATATGTGTGAGATGGATGTTAGCTAACCTCTCTCTCCCAGGGTGTGATGTGTCAACTGTGCCCACGTAGGGAGGGTGAGATCATGTGAAAATCTCAAGGGGAACAGTTCTTGAGCAGCCCCTCCACTGTAACAGCACAAATGAGCTGGAAATGACAGATTGGTATAATCACCCCCAGTAATATTAGCCTTCCGTAGGAGATGAGTTACTGTGAACACAATGCATGGGAAACACCAACAGGATGCAAATTACAGGTGCTTGACCATGAAAAATGCTGGGAATTTTTAAAGAAGCATGAGAAGAATTACAGAGAGTTGTGGACGCAGCCCAGACCATCGCTCAAACCAACCTCCCATCCACTGACTCCATCTGCACCTCACGCTGCCTCGGCAAGGCCAGCAGCATCATCAAGGACCAGTCTCACCCCGCCCTCTCCCTCTTCTCCCCTCTCCCATCGGGCAAGAAGTACAGACGTGTGGAAACGCACAGCTCCAGATTCAGGGACAGTTTCTTCCCAGCTGTTATCAGGCAACTGAACCATCCTATCACCAACTAGAGAGAGCGCATTAACACCATTCTACACCCACTAGGGACAATTTGTACATTTACCAAGCCAATTAACCTACAAACCTGTACGTCTTTGGAGTGTGGGAGGAAACCGGAGATCTCTGAGAAAAACCCACGCAGGTCACGGGGAGAACATACAAACTCCGTACAGACAGCATCCGTAGTCGGGATCGAACCCGGGTCTCCGGCGCTGTGAGGCAGCAGTTCTACCCGCTGCACCGCCGTGCCACTTGAAAGTGTAATGTTATACATGGGTTGGTAGGTGAGTGGGGCCTCTGTAGAATTTGCCCTGGTGGGCAGATGAGTTGTAAGTGAGTAGTTGGTCAGTGAATTTTCACTTTGAAGACGTGGTGGGTTTGGCAGGTGAATCGGCCACTGTACACTGCCCCTGATGTGCAGAGCTGTGGTCGAACGAGGGCAGGGTTGATTGGAAGGTCTGAGACTAAAATGGTTTTAGTGTAGGTCTAGACCAAGTGGACCCGTTGGGCCCAAACCTCTCCTGCATTGGTGCAGCACCCTCTCCTCTCCCCTCCCCACTCCCCTCCCCCCCTTCCCCACCCCCCCACTCCATCCCCCTCAACCCCCTTATCTTCCCTCCCCCCCTCCTTCCCACCCCCCTCCCTCCCTTGGAGATAGATTTAAACTTTAAAATGTGAATAACTTTAAAAATATAACACCGATTTCAATGAAACTTCTTCCATTAGCACCAAAGGGACGACGGTGAGTAAGGTGGGCCTAAAATTGTCGCGCTATCGTGTACCGTTTTGGCTGTAGTTCAGAAACAAACAAACAAACAAACGAGAGTTTCAGTATACAGATTACATGTGTTGGTGGTTGATGCTGGGTGTGGATTCAGTGGGCCAAAGAGCCTGTTATTGTGGTGCCTGACTGTTCCAGTTAAACCCAAAATAGCTGCCTATTCAACTTTCAACGCACATATCCTGGACTTTGTTGATGCATAAAATAACATTAAAGTATTCCAACTTTAACAGCACTAATTGGCAGCAGCGAATCAAAATATTTACTTGAGCATTAATTCTGTGTTTCCATTTAGGGTCGGGATCTGAAACGCCACCCGTCCTTTTTCTCCAGAGAGATGCTGCCTGACCCGCTGAGTTACTCCAGCATTTTGGTTTAGTTTAGAGATACAGCACGGAAACAGGCCCTTCGGCCCACCGGGTCCGTGCCGACCAGCGATCCCCGCACATTAACGCTCTCCGACACATTGCAAACCTGTACGTCTTTGGAGTGTGGGAGGAAACCGAAGATGTCGGCGAAAAACCCACGCAGGTCACGGGGAGAACGTGCAAACTCCGTACAGACAGCACCCGTAGTCGGGATCGAACCCGGGTCTCCGGCGCTGCATTCGCTGTAAGGCAGCAACTCTACCGCCGCGCCACCGTGGCCGCCCTATCGTATCACGTCTTCCTCTCAATAGTGGCGTGGTCTGTGCAGTTTTCCAGTTCTCTGGAAGTTCTCTAGAAGCCTGGGATTTCTTTGTCAGATTACAACCAACATCTGCATACTAATTGGTCGCAGTTAGTTCCACTTAGTTTAGTCTAGTTTTTTGTTGTCACGTTAACCAAGGTGCAGTGAACAGCGTTTGTTTGCATGCTATCCAGTCTAAAGACTAAACACGAATACAATCAAGCTGTCCACAGTCCATGTTAAAGGGTAAAGGGGACAGCATTTTGGTGCGGGGGAGCTGAGATTTCTCCCGATGCAGGAGCTTGATCACCCCGACATGGAGGGCCCGACCGCCAGCTACGAGAGCCAAGATTGCCCAGTAGACGATCTTGGCTCGTCAACAGAAGGCTCGAGGCCCCCAACCGCTGGAGACCAAAGAAGGGAAGAAATTGAACTTGTTTTCACCTTCCGTCACAGTGAGGAATGAGGAGGAGTCACTGTGGTGGATGTTCATGTTAAATGTGTCTTGTGTGCTCTGTTGCTTTGTATTGGTATGACTGTACAGCAAATCTTATCGAAACGTATAAGATTATTAAGGGGTTGGACACGTTAGAGGCAGGAAACATGTTCCCAATGTTGGGGGAGTCCAGAACCAGGGGCCACAGTTTAAGAATAAGGGGTAGGCCATTTAGAACTGAGATGAGGAAAAACTTTTTCAGTCGGAGAGTTGTGAATCTGTGGAATTCTCTGCATCAGAAGGCAGTGGAGGCCAATTCTCTGAATGCATTCAAGAGAGAGCTAGATAGAGCTCTTAAGGATAGCGGAGTCAGGGGGTATGGGGAGAGGGCAGGAACGGGGTACTGATTGAGAATGATCAGCCATGATCACATTGAATGGCGGTGCTGGCTCGAAGGGCCGAATGGCCTCCTCCTGCACCTATTGTCTATTGTCTAAATGAAATTCCTCGTATGTTGCAAAACACACTTGGCTAATAAAGTATGATTATGATTATGACGATGATGATGAAAATATAACATTGAGGTCCCTGATAAAGTCCAATTAACAATAGTTCAAAGTTCTCCAATGAGGTAGATAGTAGTTCAGCACTGCTCTCTAGTTGGTGAGAGGACGGTTCAGTTGCCTGATAACAGCCGGGAAGAAACTGTCCCTGAATCTGGAGGTGTGCGTTTCCACACTTCTGTACCTCTTGCCCGATGGGAGAGGGGAGAAGAGGGAGTGACCGGGGTGAGACTGGTCCTTGATGATGCTGCTGGCCTTGCCGAGGCAGCGTGAGGTGTAGATGGAGTCGATGGATGGGAGGTTGGTTTGCGTGATGGTCTGGGCTGCTGGCCTTGCCGAGGCAGCGTGAGGTGTCGATGGAGTCGATGGAAGGGAGGTTGGTCTGTGTGATGGCCTGGGCTGTGGATTTTTGATGACTGGAAAAATGCAAATATCACGTGAGTGTACGAGATTCAGGCGGGAATGGAAAGGCGGAAGTAGAAGTTGTTGTCCGACTAGATTAAAGTGGAAGTGTATCTCGAAAGTTCCGCCTGCTGCTATTAATATAAAACAGGGTTCCTATTTGAGTCTGGCGTGTGGAAAAGGTAAATGTGAAAAGGATCCTGTTGCACTGGCTGCAGATCTTTGAACAAGAAGTGAGTCTGCAAAAAAAGTGAAGTTAAAGCCGTGGGGAGGGTAGTCAATTCTGCAATTTAGCTCTCCCTCTGTCTGGTCTGTCTGGTCTGGCACAGAACAAGCCGTGAGTGGCGGCACGTTGGCACAGCGGGTGGAGCTGCTGCCTCTCAGTGCCAGAGACCCGGGTTCGATCCTGCCCTCGGGTGCTGTCTGTGTGGAGTCTGCACGCTCTCCTTGCGATTGTGTGCGTGTGCTTTCTCCAGTTTCCTCCCACATCCCAAAGTCAAGCGGGGTTTGTAGGTCAACTGGCCCCCCTGTGAACCCAACGGCTCAACGGTCCAGGAGCTCAACGGCACTTTGTTTCTCACGTGTGCACCGAGAGGTACAGTGAAATCCCTCGCTGTCCACGATGGAACCCGGGTCCCCCGGCGCTGTGAGACAGCAGCAACTCCACCGCGCCACTGCCGTTTCTGAAAAAGAACGGCGAGATTTGCAACGTACACGAAGCATTTTATCAGGCGACGTTTATCAGGCAACAGAACGGGGCCAAATAATGTTGCACAAACATGAAATTAAATTATCAAGTCAAAAGGTTCAGGATGAGGAATTCACAAAGATGGGGGGGTAGGGATTGGGGGGGGGGGAGTCAGTCTACCCCACGACAGAAGGGGGAGGAGTTGTACAGTTTGATAGACACAGGGAAGAAGGATCTCCTGTGGCGTTCTGTGCTGCATCTTGGTGCGACCAGTCTGTTGCTGGAGGTGCTCCTCAGGTTGGCCAGTGTGTCACAGAGGGAGGGGGCGAGCTGTATTGTCCAGGATGCCCTGCGTGATCATAATCTCACGGCCGAGTGTCTGGACATCTCTCATGGGAAAAATGCTCAGATGCATGACGAATAAATGAACAAAGGGACATTTAGAAAAGCATTAGACAGTGCAGCCACTGTTAGGCTTCCTGTGAACTGGACTCGCCGATTTTCTCCAGTTGCACCACAGAACGCATGCTATCTGGATGTGTCACAGCTTGGTGCCATCTGCTCTGCTCAACACCGCAGGAAATGACAGAGAGTTGTGAACCCTGCCTAGGGTTGCCAACTTCCTCACTCCCAAACAAGGGACAAAAGGTGACGTCACCGCCCCACCTCACCCAGCCAGCGGCCACGTGCTCCCGCTCCACCAACGGCGGCCGCCCCGGGCCGGGAGTCGGGTTGCTATGCAACCTCCGTCAGGCGGCGCCTGGGCCTCCGGGCCTACAATGTCCGGGCCTACAGTGTCCGGGACTACAGTGTCCGGGCCTACAGTGTCCGGCACTACAGTGTCCAGGCCTACAGTGTCCGGGCTTACAGTGTCCGGGCCTACAGTGTCCGGGCTTACAGTGTCCGGGCCTACAGTGTCCGGGCCTACAGTGTCCGGCACTACAGTGTCCAGGCCTACAGTGTCCGGGCTTACAGTGTCCGGGCCTACAGTGTCCGGGCCTACAGTGTCCGGGCCTACAGTGTCCGGGACTACAGTGTCCGGGCCTACAGTGTCCGGGCCTACAGTGTCCGGGCCTACAGTGTCCGGGCCTACAGTGTCCGGGCCTACTGTGGCAGAGAATTCCACAAATTCACAACTCTCTGGGCGAAAAAGTTTCTTCTCACCTCAGTTTTAAATGGCCTCCCCTTTATTCTAAGACTGTGTGGCCCCTGGTTCTGGACTCCCCCAACATTGGGAACATTTTTCCTGCATCTAGCTTGTCCAGTCCTTTTATAATTTTATATGTTTCTATAAGATTCCTTCTCATCCTTCTAAACTCCAGTGAATACAAGCCTAGTCTTTTCAATCTTTCCTCATATGTTAGTCCCGCCATCCCAGGGATCAATCTCGTGAACCTACGCTGCACTGCCTCAATTACAAGGATGTCCTTCTTCAAATTAGGAGAGCAAAACTGTACATAATACTCCGGATGTGGTCTTTTCACTTGAATGAATCCTTGTTGGGGAATATAAACTAATACTATTACCCATGTAATGCTGATCTCATCTCTAAGTGAGCTGTTCAGAGATGTTCCCAGGGCCATCTGCATTCCTGACCTATTTCTAATCATTGCTCCCCACAAAGAATCTGCATGAATCTTTCTTCTCGCTTTGTTCCTGGCACGATGATCGATTTGTAACGTTTCATCAGTTCAGTGGGTTGAACAGTACTTTATTCTCACACGTACTGCGAGACAGTGAAATTCATATCTGTCTACAGTTCAGTACAAGTATCACTATACACAAGTACTTAGAAACATCTTAGATAAGTTTCTCAGATACAGAACAAGTTTAGCAATCTGAAGAAGGGTCTTTTGGTTGTACAGTTCAGTACAAGTATCACTATACACAAGCACTTAGATAGATCTTAGATAAGTTTCTCAGATACAGAACAAGTTTAGCTTAATTTAGCAATCTGAAGAAGGGTCTTTTGGTTGCCTGGTCAGCACGTAACTAAAGCTTTTCACTGTACCTCGGTACACGTGACAATAAACTAAACTGAACTCCAGTGAGTACAGGCCCAGTGCCGTCAAACACTCTTCATCGTACGTTAACCCACTCATTGCTGGGATCGTTCTAGTAAACCTCCTCTGGACCCTCTCCAGAGCCAGCACATCCTTCCTCAGGATAGACACAAAAAGCTGGAGTAACTCAGCGGGACAGGCAGCATCTTTGAAGAGAAGGAACGTACAAACTTCGTACAGACAGCACCCGTAGTCGGGATGGAACCCGGGTCTCTGGCGCTGTGAGGCAGCGATTCTACTGCTGCTGCCACCTGCTAGGTGTTGCCAGTAGTTTCTGCTGTTGGTCCACTTGCTGTGTGAAGAGCTGAAGACCTGCTCCAGAAGAGAGAGGAGAGAATAAGTCACCAGGGAGAGGGGAACTGCCAGCCCACCCTGCTAGAAAAAGACACAAAGTGCTGGAGTAACTCAGTGGGTCCGGCAGCATCCGTGGAGAACATGGATAGGTGACGTTTTGGATTGGGATCCTTCTTCAAACATAAAAACATAGAATATAGGTGCAGGAGGAGGCCATTCGGCCCTTCGAGCCAGCACCGCCATCAATATGATCATGGCTGATCATCCACAATCAGTAACCCGTTCCTGCCCTCTCCCCATATCCCTTGATTCCACTAGCCCAAAGAATTAAATCTAACTCTCTCTTGAAAGCATCCAGTGAAATGATAATAATTATTTTTTAAATCCTAAAATTATAAAAGGACTGGACAATTTAGATGCAGGAAAAATGTTCCCAATGTTGGGCGAGTCCAGAACCAGGGGCCACACACAGTCTAAGAATAAAGGGGAAGCCATTTAAAACTGAGGTGAGAAGAAACTTTTTCACCCAGAGAGTTGTGAATTTGTGGAATTGTCAAGTCAAGTCAAGTTAATTTTATTTGTATAGCACATTTAAAAACAACCCACGTTGACCAAAGTGCTGTACAACTGATTAGGCAAAAAAAAGAAAAAATAAACATACAGTGGCAGGCAGCCAAACACAACGGCGCGGCCATCTTGAACAAAATGTTTAACTAAAGCAGAATGGTGCCCCGCGGCCGCGCCGCACCGGGCGATGGAAGGCCCCGCGGCCGAGCCGCACCGGGCGCTGTTCAGTCCCGCGGCCGAGCCGCGCCGGGCGATGGAAGGCCCCGCGGAAGAGACCTAAAAAAAAAGAAAGATTTCCCCCACCCCCCCACATACCCACCCACCCTCACCACCCCACCCACTGACAGGATCTGCAGTGAAGGGCTTCATTGTTGGCCTGGCCCATTGGCCGACAATACCTTTGACTCGTATTTATTCACAAAATGCTGGAGTAACTCAGCTCTGCCACAGAGGCCAATTCACTGGATGAATTTAAAAGAGAGTTAGATAGAGTTCTAGGGGCTAGTGGAATCAAGGGGTATGGGGAGAAGGCAGGCACGGGTTACTGATTGTGGATGATCAGCCATGATCACAATGAATGGTGGTGCTGGCTCGAAGGGCCAAATGGCCTCCTCCTGCACCTATTTTCTACGTTTCTATGTTTAATTGGCCGCCATTGCCTTGTGCGGCAGAGAATTCCACAGATTCACAACTCTCTCTCTCTCTGGGTAAGTAGACTTACTCCACTTACACCTGCACTTTGTGGGGTTTTCTTTTGGTAGACCAGCATCTGCAGTTCCCTTTTTCAACAGCCCACGCTGCCAGGTAGTTCCTGCAAGCTATTCCAATGATGCATAGAAATGCCAACCCCACCAGTCCCCACTAACTGGGGACTTTCTGTACTCACGGTGCTGAGAGCCGGCTGGAAAATACAGAGCGATTTGCATTTTATCACAGACTAGACCAAGTGGGGACTTGGGCCCAAACCTCTCCTGCATTGGTGCAGCACCCTCTCCTCCCCTCCCTCCCCCTCTCTCCTCAACCCCCCCTCCCCTCTCCCTTCTCCCCCCCCCCTTCCCCCCTCCCTCCCCCTCCCCTCCTTTTAAACTTAAAAATATGAATAACTTAAAAAAATATTACACCGATTTCAATAAAACTACGTGCATTACCACTAAAGTGACGATGGTGAGTAAGGTGGGCCTAAAATTGTCGCGCTATCGTGCACCGTTTTGGCTGAAGTTCAGTCACAAACAAGATAACAAACGAGAGTTTTAGTATATTAGATAACTACAGTGAAATACACCTGTAACACTTAAGGGCGCAGCGGTAGAGTTGCTACCTTACAGCGCCAGAGAGACCGCGCTTTGATCCTGACCACAGTTGCTGTCTATGTGGAGTTTGCACGTTCTCCCTGTGACTGTTTACTACTGCTACACACTTGCACTGAAGCTTTACACACTGCGTGGGTTTCCTCCGGGTGCTCCGGTTTCCTCCCACATTCCAAAGACGTACAGGTTTGTTGGTTAATTGGCTTTGGCTGTGAATCGTCCCTAGTGTGTGTAGGATAGTTCTAGTGTACGGGATGATCGCTGGTCGGCGCGGACACGGTGGGGCGAAGGGGCCTGTTTCCACGATGTATTTTGGGGGTATGGGGAGAGGGCAGGAACGGGGTACTGATTGTGGATGTTCAGTCATGATCACATTGAATGGCAGTGCCGGCTCGAAGGGCCGAATGGCCTCCTCCTGCACCTATTGTCTATTGTCTATTGTAAACTAAACTAAAATAAACTGAATGTGTAAGAAGGAACTGCAGATGCTGGTTTACACTGAAAATGGACACAAAATGCTGGAGTAACTCAGCGGGTCAGGCAGCATCTCTGGAGAGAAGGAATGGGTGACGTTTCGGGTCGAGACCCTTCTTTAGAAATGCTTTTCGATTATAATTGATCCAGACACATTATACAAATACATTATATCGTTTAGTGCAAGATAAAGCCAGTAAAGTCCGATCAAGGGTAGTCCGAGGGTCACCAATGAGGTAGTCCAGCACTGCTCTCTGGTTGTGGTGGGATGGTTCAGTTGCCTGATAACAGCTGGGAAGAAACTGTCCCTGAATCTGGAGGTGTGCGTTTTCACACTTCGGTACCTTTTGCCCGATGGGGGAGGGGAGAAGAGGGAGTGGCCGGGGTGAGACTGGTCCTTGATGATGCTGCTGGCCTTGCCGAGGCAGCGTAGATGGAATCAGTGGAAGGGAGGTTGGCTTGTGTGATGGTCTGGGCTGCGTCCACAACTCCCTTGGCGGTCTTGGACTGAGCTGTTCCCAGACCATAAAACGCTTTCTCATTCTCCCTGTGTCCATGCAAGTCTCTCTCTCTCTCTCTCTCTCTCTCTCGAGTCCCAGTCTCCTCCCACACCCCAAAGACCCGCACGATGATGACTTAATTACCGCTATCAGGATGTTTCCACTTGTGGGAGAGTCCAGGACCAGAGGTCACAGCCTCAGAATTAAAGGACGATCTTTTAGGAAGGAGAAGAGCAGGAATTTCTTTAGTCAGAGTGTGGGAATTCATTGCCACAGAAGGCTGTGGAGGCCAAGTCAGTGGATATTTTAAAGGCAGAGATAGATAGATTCTTGATCAGTGCGGGTGTCAGAGGTTATGGGGAGAATGGGGTTAGGAGGGAGAGATAGATCAGCCATGGGCCGAATGGCCTAATTCTACTCCCATTCCTTACGATGTGACCTTAATCGGCACTATCAACTCCTCGTAGCGTGGAGATGGGTGGTGGAATCTGTGGAGAGTGTTTGCAAATGGAGGTAGAACGGATGACATTGGTTATTTAGTGGTGGATGGGCTAGGTCTGTGAGCCAGCATTGACTAGATGGGCCGAAGTGACCTCCTTCTGTGTCATACGGAAAGATAGCAGCACAGGGGTCGGCACGGTGGTGCAGCGGTAGAGTTGCTGCCTCA
The DNA here is from genome assembly GCF_053455715.1 of Rhinoraja longicauda. Classification (NCBI taxonomy): domain Eukaryota; kingdom Metazoa; phylum Chordata; class Chondrichthyes; order Rajiformes; family Arhynchobatidae; genus Rhinoraja; species Rhinoraja longicauda. The sequence goes on from NC_135990.1 coordinate 10,891,711, forward strand.
CAGCGCCAGAGACCCGGGTTCCATCCTGACTGCGGGTGCTGTCTGTACGGAGTTTACATGTTCTCCCTGTGACCTGCGTGGGTTTTCTCCGGGTCCTCTGGTTTCCTCCCACACTCCAAAGACGCGTGGGTTTGAGAATTGGCCCCTACAAATTGTCCCTAGTGCCTGTAGGATAGTGCTAGTGTACGGGTGGGTCGCTGGTCGATGCGGACTCGGTATGCCGAAGGGCCTGTTCTCATGCTATCTCACTACGCTAAACTAAACTAATGGGACATCTTGGTCGGCGTGGGCACGTCGGGCTGACAAGGGCTTGTTTCCGTGCTCTACGGTTCAATGAGTCTATGATTGAACTGATCACCGCAGTGCGGTCACGGTGGCGCAGCGGTAGAGTTGCCGCCTTACAGCGAATGCAGCGCCGGGTTCCATCCCGACTACGGGCGCCGTCTGTACGGGGTTTTTGTACATTCTCCCCGTGACCTGCGTGGGTTTTCTCCGAGATCTTCGGTTTCCAAAGACCTACAGGTTTGCAGGCAAATGTAAAAATTGTTCCCTAGTGGGTGTAGGATAGTGTCAATGTGCGGGGATCGCTGGGCGGCGTGGACCCGGTGGGGAGGAAGGGCCTGTTTCCACGCTGTATCTCGAAGCGAAACTAAACTAAACTAAACCTTTCCTTTCTGGTGCAGGTGTGGGCTGGGTTAGTCATTATCAGACTGGAACCCACAACGCAAGCGGACCTGTGACTAACATGAGCAATTGTGGGCGCCCCGGTGATAACACCTTGCACCAGATGTACCTGCACACTTGCCTGAAGTAAATGTGAGCTGCATGTCTCCACAACCTTCCCCCATCTCACCTCCGCTTATCCCACCCACTCACAAGGCACTGGGCTCTCACCTCAAGAGTCAAGAGTATTTGATGGTCATGTGGACCAGAAAGGGAAACATGAGATTCTTATTTTCGGTAGCACATCAGATTAATTCACCATTCACAATTCACAATCATACTTTATTAGCCAAGTGTGCTTTGCAACATATGAGGAACTTCATTTTCCACACCAATAAAAAGCAACAGGACACACACACAATACATTTTAACATGAACACGAGGGTAGCACAAAATGCTGGAGTGACTCAGTGGGTCAGGCAGCATCTCAGGAGAGAAGGAATGGGTGACGTTTCAAGTCAAGACCCTTCTTCAGACTTTTAACATGAACACCCGCCACAGTGACTCCTCCACATTCCTCACCGTGATGGAAGGCGAAAAAAAGTTCAATCTTCTTCCCTTCTTTGTCCTCCAGCGGTCGGGGGCCTCGAACCTTCTGTTGACCATGGAATGTGCAGGAAGGAACTGTGGATGCTGGTGTACACTGAAGGTAGATACATCGATGGAAAAGGATGGGTAAATAGATACGAAGATGAATTTCATAAACCCAAGATAGACACAAAATGCCGGAGTAACTCAGCGGGTCAGGCAGCATCTCCGGAGAGAAGGAACGGGCGACGTTTCGGGTCGGGACACTTCTTCAGACTGAGAGTCAGGGGAGAGGGAAACTAGAGATATGGAAGGATGAGGGGTGAGCACGACAGACTGTAGAGCTGGAGAGCGGGAGGGATCACAGGGGGGGGGGGGGGGGGCAGTGAGAGAGGATGTGGCAGAACGCTCGTCGGAGAGAGCAGGAGAACTTCTTCAAAGTAGACACACCTTGAGATTTCACAGTGGAGCAGAGGAAATTTAGTTTCGAGATACAGCGCGGAAACAGGCCCTTCGGCCCACCGGGTCCGCGCCGCCCAGCGATCCCCGCACATTAACACCATCCTACACCCACTAGGGACAATTTTTACATTCACCAAGCCAATTAACCTACAAACCTGCACGTCTTTGGAGTGTGGGAGGAAACCGAAGATCTCGGAGAAAACCCACGCAGGTCACGGGGAGAACGTACAAACTCCGTACAGACGGCACCCGTAGTCGGGATGGAACCCGGGTCTCCGGCGCTGCATTCGCTGTAAGGCAGCAACTCTACCGCTGCGCCACTGTACAGGAACGAAATGCAGATGCTGGTTTACACTGATGATCTTTCCCGAGGTGCTGCCTGTCCCACTGAGTTACTCCAGCATTTTGTGTCTATCTTAGGTGAATGGAATTCATTGCCACTGATGGCTGTGGGTGTTTGGATTGTAATCATGCATGGTCTTTTCTTGGACTGGTTAGCACGCAACAAAAATCTTTTCACTACACCTCGGTCCACGTGACAATAATACACTAAACTAAAAGGACGTACCATTAAAACGGAGATGAGGAGGAATTTGTTTTGTCAGAGGGTGGTGAATCTGTGGGATTCATTGCCACAGGCCAAGTCAGTGGATGTTTTTAAGGCAGAGATAGATAGATTCTTGATTAGTATGGGTGTTAGAGGTTATGGGGAGAAGGCAGGAGAATGGGGTTAGGAGGGAGAGATAGATCAGCCATGATTGAATGGCAGATCAGACTCGATGGGCTGAATGGCCTAATTCTGCTTCTGGAACTTATAAAAGACACAAAAAGGTGGAGCAACTCAGCGGGTCAGGTAGCATCTCTGGAGAAAAGGAATAGGTGATGATTTAGGTTGTGTCAGACTTAACATAGAGTCAGAGAGTGAGTGGTACAGCGTGGAAACAAGCCCAACTTGCCCACACCGGCCAACATGTCCCAGCTACACTAGTCCCACCTGCCTGCTTTAGCCATGTATCCCTCCACACCTGTCCTATCCATGTACCTGTCTCACTGTTATGAGGAATATGATGAAAGAATGGGTCGACTGGGCTTGTACTTGTTGTACTTCGTGGTCCGGTACCTGTTGTACCTTTAGTGACTCTGGACGGACCACAAGTACACGTGTATAAAAGGTTACAATGCTGGAGCTCAACTCCAGGCTGTTTATTCCGTGGTCACCTGGATCCAGAGTGACCACCCAATCACACCAACCTCTTATAAACGCATTCCTACACATGCAAACAAAGTAGTCCTTGGGATACACAAAGTAGTCCCAGCAATATCACAACATCCCCCTTGTCTTATAAAAGAAATATATATATATATGGAACAACAAACTCTAAACACAAAGTTTTTTTTTGAAAACACCATAAAACATTAACAAATATCAACAGTGACGTGCAGGTTTCTTACTGGCACGTCCCAAGCGTGTCACATAATCCCCATCATCATTACGGGCCGGTCGTTCCCCCGCTTCACATTGGGTCTCAACCCTATCGCTGTCAGGGGGGACACAATGGGGACCAACCCCTGGCTTCTCCAGTGGAGGATCTCTCAACTGCACTCGATTCCTCCTGAACCGATTTCCATTCGGCGTCTCAATAATGTAAGACCTTGACTGGGGTTCGTCGCAGACCGATCTCACTTCTGCTGGAACCCAGACCTGATTCGCTTTATCCAGAACCCGGACCTTCTGTCCAGCGTGCAATGGCAACAAGTCATGTCTCTTGACCGAACTGTCAAACTGTGCCTTCATATTCTGCTTACGCTCCTCAAGTCGCTCAAAGGTCCTCTGCCCTTCGTATGCCTTGTTCATGTCAAGGGTCGTGGGGAGAGGCGTCCGAATCTGTCTTCCAAACATCATCTCCGCCGGTGACGGTAACTTGGAATCAATCGGTGTAGTGCGCAAGTTGAGTAAAGCTGCTGCTACACTCTGTCCCGTTGCCAAGGACTTCTTGATAACAGACTTCACCGTTCGTACCATGCGCTCAACCAGCCCATTCGATTGAGGGTACCTAGGCGAGGACGTTGTATGGGTGATTCCCCATTGCTTGCACATGGACTGGAAAGCTTCACCCACAAATTGTGGACCATTGTTGGAGATGATCTCCGTCGGTGCTCCTAGCAGACCAAACATTGCAGTCACCATATTAGCAACCATGGCACTCGTGGTGCTAGTCAGTCGGTTCACCACCGGAAACTTGGAATGGTAATCCACCATGACAAGATATTGAACGTTGTCAAGTTCAAACATGTCCATTGCTATTTTGGTCCAAGGTGTGACTGGTATCTCATGTGGCATGAGTGTTTCCCTCATTTGCTCTGGCATGTGCATCTGGCACGGACTACACCTTCGGACAAGGTCATCAATGTGTTGGTTCATGTTGGGCCAATAGACCATTTGTCTCGCTAGAAGTCTCGTCTTCTCAATGCCTTGGTGGCCAACATGAAGTTGCTGCAATACATCCTGTCTCATCGACTCAGGAATGACTACTTGCCGTCCTTTGAAAATGGCCCTATTTGACATGCCCAACTCATCTCGAAAAGGCCAGTAGGGCCGCAGGTCGGTAGGTATCTCCTGTAGGGTCGCCGGCCATCCGGAATGGACATACTGCATAACCCTATGCAGTATAGGGTCACGACAAGTTTCTGTCTGCAGTAACTTGAACAATTACAAACAAAACCAAAACAACCATATCACAGGACCCCAACCCTTGCTATCAGTAAATCTATAGAACCATATACACTCACAGAAATAAACATACATATACCATAGTATCAAATGCAAAACAGTAATCTTTCAGTATTACACACAGATAAGCACACAAAGCAATGTCCAAATCTTTCCTTCAAGAAGCAGACTGGCCGTGTAGATCAGCGTAGCGTAGGCTCTAGATGGGTGAAGGTCGCTGCTCCACCGCGATGATCTGCCTCGCAACGATGGGCCCGCAACGATGGGCTCGCAACGATGGGCTCACAACGATGGGCTCACAACGATGGGCTCACAACGATGGGCTCGCAACGATGGGCTCACAACGATGGGCTCGCAACGATGGGCTCACAACGATGGGCTCACAACGATGGGCTCGCAACGATGGGCTCGCAACGATGGGCTCGCAACGATGGGCTCGCAACGATGGGCTCGCAACGATGGGCCCGCAACGATGGGCTCGCAACGATGGGCTCACAACGATGGGCTCGCAACGATGGGCTCGCAACGATGGGCTCGCAACGATGGGCCCGCAACGATGGGCTCCAACGATGGGCTCGCAACGATGGGCTCCAACGATGGGCTCGCAACGATGGGCTCGCAACGATGGGCCCGCAACGATGGGCTCGCAACGATGGGCTCGCAACGATGGGCTCGCAACGATGGGCTCGCAACGATGGGCCCGCAACGATGGGCTCGCAACGATGGGCTCGCAACGATGGGCTCGCAACGATGGGCTCGCAACGATGGGCTCGCAACGATGGGCTCCACTTTGCAGCTCCCAGCTGCTGTAACCGCGGTGCGATCGGGCCTCGGCTGCGGTGCGCGTTGGCCCCGCCCACAGGTGCTCCCGGCCGCTGCCGCTCAGTCGACGCGTGCTGCCGCTGCCTCGGGCCCAGGGCCTTCCCGACTCACCGGTCGCCGCGCCTGGGTAAGTACACAGTGCCTCGGCCTTACCGGTCGTCGCGCCTCCGTGGGTGGTCGGTCCCTCCGGTCGCCGAACTCCCCCGCGATGCCGGGTCTCGCCGGACGCTGCACTCCCCCGCGATGTCGGTGACGGTGTCGTCGTCGGTGTGGGCCTTCACACACCTCCCTCAGCAGCTTGCAACGTCCCGTCGGCAGCTCAGCGCTGACTACAGATCAGGTAAGTGCACATTACACGGTTGGCCCAGTCGAGAGGCAATCCAGCGTCCCGTACGAGCTGGAAACTACTCTTTATTTCTGTTTCTTTCCCCTAGGGCACTAGTTTAATCATTTTTTTAATGACTTGTGAACCTTTTCCGCTTGGGTTTCTCTTTACCTTTCTAGGCAAATCACCAAACCGCTGCCACCATGTTGTACTTCGTGGTCCGGTACCTGTTGTACCTTTAGTGACTCTGGACGGACCACAAGTACACGTGTATAAAAGGTTACAATGCTGGAGCTCAACTCCAGGCTGTTTATTCCGTGGTCATCTGGATCCAGAGTGACCACACAATCACACCAACCTCTTATATACGCATTCCTGCACATGCAAACAAAGTAGTCCTTGGGATACACAAAGTAGTCCCAGCAATATCACAACAGTACTCACTGGAATTTAGAAAGATGAGAGAGCATCTTATAGAAGCATATAACATTCTTAAGGGATTGAACAGGCTAGATGCAGGAAAAATGTTCCCCATGTTGGGGGAGTCCAGAACCAGGGGTCACAGTTTAAGAATAAGGGGTAGGCCATTTTGGACTGAGATGAGGAAAAACATTTTCACCCAGAGAGTTGTGAATCTGTGGAATTCTCTGCCAAAAGTTGGGAGCCTCGATCGCCTCGTGGCACCACGGGAGAAGAATGAGGAGGAGATAAGACTTTTCTTTGCCTTCCATCACAGTGAGGGTGTGCCTGGAGCAATCACTGTGATGGCTGTTTGTGTTAAAAATTGTAATTGTGTGTCCTGTGTTCTTTATTGTCTACTGCCGGACCCTGACGTGAGAGGACGCTGGCGCTGTTTGTTCACCGCTTCTCCGTCAGGACAGTTCGTCTGTTTGTTTTTATGTCTTGACTGTTTTTGTAAAGCGTCTTTGAGCATTTGGAAAAGCGCTATAAAAAATAAATGTTTATTATTATTAAAAGATTGGGGCACGTCAATGAATACCTATCGGGAACATTGATGTGCGTCAATGGATGCCTAAAGGTTGTTGTGCTGTACAGCTGTCCTAACCTTTGTCAAACTGCACTTTCCACATTTAATTTTTTTGTTTAGATTTAGAGATACAGCGCGGAAACAGGCCCTTCGGCCCACCGGGTCCGTACCGCCTGGCGATCCCCGCACATTAACACTATCCTACACCCACTAGGGACAATTTTTACATTTACCCAGTCAATCAACCTACAAACCTGTACGTCTTTGGAGTGTGGGAGGAAACCGAAGATCTCGGAGAAAACCCACGCAGGTCACGGGGAGAACGTACAAACTCCGTACAGACGGCGCCCGTAGTCAGGATCGAACCTGAGTCTCCGGCGCTGTAAGGCAGCAACTCTACCGCTGCGCCACCGTGCCGGCCGTATTCTGCTTGGCCAGGGTTGGAGAGTGTGTTAGTAGATGGAGATTGGCTGGCTCTACGGTCAAGGAAGAAACGGAGGGCTTCAAGATCACCCTTGTGGGGGATGGAAGTGTAGAGTGACTGGACATCCATGGTAAAGATGAGGGAGTGGGGGCCTGGAAACCGGAAGTTATCGAGGAGACAGAGAGTGTGTGAGGTGTCTCGGGGGACATAGGCGGGGAGGGATTTGACCTGGGGGGATAGGATGGAGTCGAGGCAGGTGGAAATTAGTTTGGTGGGACATGAACAGGCTGAAACAATGGGTCTGCCGGGGCCTTTCTGTTTGTGGATTTTAAGGAGAAGATAAAATCGGGCCGTGCGGGGCTGGGGAACGATAAGGTTGGAGGCATTAGAGGGCAGAGCGCCAGAATTGGTGAGGTCAGTGATAGTGTTAGTGGAACGGAGAGTGTTAGTTCCACACTGTGCTGTACTGCTATCTTAACCTTCGTCATAATGTTTATCACTGTGGCAAGAACCAGTGGAAAATAGAAAATACTGAGAAACCATCACAAGATCAAGATCAAGATCAAGATAGCTTTATTTGTCATCCAATATTGGACGAAATTCGGTCACCCACAGTCCAACAATAAAAGCATTAAATAGGCATTCAAATTACACAACCCCAAAACCCCCAAAACACAGTCCAACAATAAAAGCATTAAATAGGCATTAAAATTACCCAACCCCAAAAACACACAAAAAAAGAAACATCCATCAAAGAAACATCCATCACAGTGAGTCTCCTCCAGTCCTCTCTCTCCTCACTGTGATGGAAGGCCACAATGTCTTTCCCTTCTCCTGCTGTCCTCGCCCGCAGTCAGGTTGTTGTGGTTGCAGGCCGCACCGGACGGTCCACAGCGGCCCGAGCCTAAGGCGCGTCGCGTCGCAGCCGCTCCCGCAGCCTCCGAAAACGGCCGGCTCCGCCGATGATAAGTCCGATCCGGGGCGGGCGAACACGCTGCTGCTGCCGCTGTTGCTGCACGTCGGAGCGATCGTGGCTCCCGACATTGAAGCCCCCGCCCAGCAGAGAAATATCCCGCGGCATATCTTAGGCCGCGCCGGACGGTGAAATGTCCGCGACCCAAGCCCCGTGATCCGGGGCGGGCGAACACGCTGCCGCTGCTGGAGCTCCCGATGTCGGCATCCACGCGGCCCGAGCCTAAGGCGAGTCACAGCTGCTCCCGCAGCCTCCGAAGACGGCCGGCTCCGGTGATGGTAAGTCCGATCCGCGGGCTCTGCGAACCAGAGCCCTGGAGGCCACCAGCTTCAGGAGTTGGGCCGATGGTAGGCCGCAGCAGGAACGGAGACACGGCCCAGAACACAAAGGTCGGGTCTCCGTTCGGAAGGGATACATATTTACATATTTACAATGTTACAGTTCCCCCCCTCCCCCCCACATACACACATAGTACACAAACACAAAAACACCACATCACAACTACAATTAAGACAAAAAAAAACAACAAAAACACAAGACAAATGGACCGCAGGTGTAGCCGCAGCTGCTATGGCAGCGCCGCCATTTTCCATCACCCTTCTGAAGTTGCATTCCTTGTAATAGCTTCCTCATATCAACATAATTCTAAGTACGGTGGCGCAGCGGTAGAGTTGCTGCCTTACAGCGAATGCAGCGCCGGAGACTCAGGTTCGATCCTGACTACGGGCGCCGTCTGTACGGAGTTTGTACGTTCTCCCCGTGACCTGCGTGGGTTTTCTCCGAGATCTTCAGTTTCCTCCCACACTCCAAAGACGGTTAATGGGGTGGGCAAATGTTTAAATTTTTTTTTTTAAACTATCCCTAATGGGTGTAGGATAGTGTTAATGTGCGGGGATCGCTGGGCGGCGTGGACCCGGTGGGCCGAAGGGCCTGTTTCTGCGCTGTATCTCTAAATCTAATTCTAAAAATCTACTATCTTCCACCTTTGCTCTCTTTAGTGAGGGGGTGGTGCGTGTGCGTGGACTGTCACCTTGTCATGGTGGAGAAGCTTGTGTGGTCCTGAGATCCTGAGAGCGATGCCGACTGGAGCTAAGCTCCTGGTGGGGTCACCCATGGCGGTAAGGTCGAGGGGGAGGTCCCTGACAAAGAGCGATCCAACCAAGACCTCAACGGTGGAACAGGCGGAGGATGATGGCTGACTTTAGTGGAGCGTCACAACGGCCGGGAAGGCGGATGAAGGCCGCAGTGGGCAGACGGGAAGGTAAACGCTCCTGCCCCCACGGGTCTCGGGCAGATGAGGCTCGTCAGCCTGGGAAGGCAGTCCATCTAAGAGAGGGAAAACTCTGATCTAAAACCTCCACTGCCTTGAGGCCATATCCAGTCATGGAGTAACCCTCAAGAAAAGTCCAGAGTCGGAGTCCCTAAGGCAGTTGGTCGTTGTCCACAACCTGTTTCTGGCAGCTCCTGCGATGGCTTTGGTGCCAAACTGTAACGTCTCTGCTGTTCCCTTGGATCGATCAGCCACGTGGAGAGGGGGGACGTGCTGCATGGGCAACAGCCTGTCCTTCATACGACATCGCCCAGGCTCGCATCCCACCACACATCCACGCTGCTGCAGCCGAGGCTTGGAGCAAGCGGCCAACACCCAGGATGCATCACCCATGGTCAGTCATGACCGAGGGGGGCCTTAGGTGAATCTGTGGAACTCATTGCCCCCGAAGGCCGTGGAGGACAAGTCAGTGGATATTTTCAAGGCAGGTCTTTTGCGGCACCCTTTGTTCCAGAGCCTTCCTGGATTATCCGTTTTGCCGGATCAATAGAGGCCACAAACAGAATAAATGATCAAACTAACCATGGCCCAGGGAACAGACACACTCAGAATAAAAGGACGTACCTTTAGAAACTCCAATTCTCTCCCCTCTAAATATTTCTTCCATTCCCTTTGGAGGGTTCTGTCAAATTTTAGGTTGAAGCAATTTGGTACATTAAAACATTCCTAATGCTCAAGAAGGAACTGCAGATGCTGGTTTACACCGAAGATAGACATGCTATTGCTACTTAATCCTTTATTTGAGTTTTAATCAAGTCAAGTCAAGTCAATTTTATTTGTATAGCACATTTAAAAACAACCCACGTTGACCAAAGTGCTGTACATCAGTTCAGGTACTAAGAAACGAACATACAATGGCGCACAAACATAACAGCACATACATAAACAGTTCACAGCGCCCCCTCAGAGGGCCTCAAACGCTAGGGAGTAGAAATAGGTTTTGAGCCTGGACTTAAAGGAGTCGATGGAGGGGGCAGTTCTGATGGGGAGAGGGATGCTGTTCCACAGTCTAGGAGCTGCAACCGCAAAAGCGCGGTCACCCCTGAGCTTAAGCCTAGACCGCGGGATAGTGAGTAGCCCCAAGTCGGCCGACCTGAGGGACCTGGAGTTAGAGAGGGGGGTTAGAAGATTTTTGATATGGGGGTGGGGGAAAGCCCGTTTCGGGCTTTGTATGTGAAAAGGAGGAGCTTGAAGTTGATTCTGTACCGTACTGGGAGCCAGTGGAGAGAGGCCAGAATCAGGGTGATGTGGTCCCTTTTACGGGTACCCGTCAGGAGTCTCGCTGCGGCGTTTTGGACCAATTGCAGGCGGGACAGGGATGATTGGCTGATCCCAGTGTATAGGGAGTTGCAGTAGTCCAGGCGGGAGGAAATGAATGCGTGGATGACTTTTTCAATGTCGTCACATTGGAGGAATGGTTTGATTTTAGCTATGGTACGAAGCTGGAAGAAGCTGGCTTTTACCACAGCGTTGACTTGCTTGTCAAACTTTAATGCAGAGTCAAATATCACGCCAAGGTTTTTGACCTTAATATCAAGAAGCTTGTAGTGTGCGTCAATGAATACCCATCCCAAAAAATTGGGGCACGTCAATGAATACCTATCGGGAACATTGATGTGTGCCAATGAATGCCTGAAGGTTGTTGTGCTGTACAGCTGTCCGAACCTTTGTCAAACAGCACGTTCCACGTTGTGCTGTACAGTTATCTTAAACGTTGTCATGCTGCTTATTGCTGTGAGAAGAACCAGTGAAAAATAGAAAATACTGAGAAACCATTGCCCTTCTGAAGTTGCATTCCTGCAATGGCTTCCTCATTTCAACATAATTCTAAGTATTGTCTTCCACCTTCGCCCTCTTTAGTCAAGGGGCGGTGAATCTGTGGAATTCATTGCCATAGATGGCCGTAGAGGTCAGGTCAGTGGATATTTTCCACTAGAGATAGAGATATTTCCACTAGAGATATAGATATAGAGATAGAGATATAGATATAGATAGAGATATAGAGATATAGAGATATATAGATAGAGATATAGAGATATAGATAGAGATATAGAGATATAGAGATATAGAGATATAGATAGAGATATAGAGATATAGAGATATAGAGATATAGATAGAGATATAGAGATATATAGATAGAGATAGAGATAGAGATATAGAGATATATAGATATAGAGATAGAGATATAAAGATATATAGATAGAGATATAGAGATATAGATAGAGATATAGAGATATAGAGATAGAGATAGAGATATAGAAATATAGAGATATAGATAGAGATATAGAGATAGAGATATAGATAGAGATATAGAGATATATAGATAGAGATATAGAGATAGAGATATAGAGATATAGAGATATAGATAGAGATATAGAAATATAGAGATATAGAGATATATAGATAGAGATATAGAGATAGAGATATAGATAGAGATATAGAGATATAGATAGAGATATAGAGATATAGATAGAGATATAGAGATATAGATAGAGATATAGAGATATAGATAGAGATATAGAGATATAGAGATATATAGATAGAGATATATAGATATAGAGATAGATAGAGATATAGAGATATAGAGATATTTGGGCGGCACGGTAGCGCAGCGGTAGAGTTGCTGCTTTACAGCGAATGCAGCGCCGGAGACTCAGGTTCGATCCTGACTACGGGTGCTGCACTGTAAGGAGTTTGTACGTTCTCCCCGTGACCTGCGTGGGTTTTCTCCGAGATCTTCAGTTTCCTCCCACACTCCCAAGACGTGCAGGTTTGTAGGTTAATTGGCTTGGTAGAAATGTAAATTGTCCTTGCTGTGTGTAGAATAGTGTGGGGGTCGCTGATCGGTGCGGGCTTGGTGGACCGAAGTGCCTGTGCGTTTCCACGCTAGATCACTAAACTAAGCTAAGCTAAAGTAAACTGCCGTTATTGTGGAAAGGCAATGTTGTTTGTTATGTGGTTGGAGATGATTGCCTGGAGATGATTGCCTGGAGATGATTGAAAGATGCAGGTTTTCCACAACCACACGCTACCAAATTACTCAGCAAACAATTTGGCAGTAAATAACGTACTTACGCGGCTGATAAGAGAGGCGAGGAAATGGAACCAGGGGAACAAAGGTGGATCGGGCGAGGAGAGGGATGTGGTTGCCAAGGATGGAGATGGCAGGAGGCCCTGTAGCGAGGATGTTGCCAGGACTAGAGGGTGTGAGCTACAGGGAGAGGTTGATCAGGCTGGGTCTCTATTCCTTGGAGCGCAGGAGGATGAGGGGAGATCTTCTAGAGGTGTACAAAACCATGAGAGGAATAGATCGGGTAGACACACAGAGTCTCTTGCCCAGAGTAGGGGAATCGAGGACCAGAGGACACAGTGTTAATGTGCGGGGATCGCTGGCCGGTGTGGACTCGGTAGTCCGAAGGGCCTGTTTCTGCGATGTATCCTTAAATCAAACTAAACTAGACCGAAAACGTCGCCTATCCAAGTCCTCCAGAGATGCTGCCTGACCCTCTGAGTTACTCCAGCACTTTGACGGTTTTTATTTAAATCGGCAGCTGCAGTTCCTTGTGTCTGCAAGAATGGCAGAAGGTTGTGTCATCTTTAACCTTTGAGAAGCTCAGGATTTTGCGATGGAATTTCAATGGTTCTTTGTTACAGAAGTACAGTTAATTTTTTTTCTTGCATACGTGATTGAGTATAAACAAATTGCAGATCTAAAATAAAAAATAGAAATCATTGGAAACACCCAGCAGGTCAGGCAGCATCTGTGGAAGGAGAAATGGTCAATGCTTCAAGTTAATGACCCTGCCAACATCCTTAAACGTTAAGTGCTTAAAGTAAAGTGCTTAAAACAGCTATCCCGAAACGTCAACCATTCCTTCTCTCCAGAGATGCTGCCTGACCCGCTGAGTTACTCCGGCTTTTTTGTGTCTATCTTGGGTCAGCTCCTTCCGACACAGTGTTTGGGGATAGCAGCTTGGTGGACCCAGTGGGCTGAAGGGCCTGTTTCCACACTCTGCCTCCAAAGTAAAGTGCTTAAAACAACATCCTTAAACGTTAACTCCTTAAATATTTCTCTTTGTATAGCATACAATGAAAGACAGGTTGGAATATCAGATCTAGGTGGCGCAGCGGTAGAGTTGCTGCCTCACAGCGCCAGAGACCCGGGTTCGATCCTGACTGCGGGTGCTGCCTGTACGGAGTTTGTACGTTCTTCCCGTGACCTGTGTGGGTTTTCTACGAGATCCTCGGTTTCCTCCCACACTCCAAAGACGTACAGGTGTTATAGGTTAACTGGCAACATGAGCTTTTCACTGGGCCTTGGTTCACTGGACAATAAACTAAACTAAACTAAACTAAACCTCTGTAAACTATCCCCAGTGTGTAGGACAGAACTAGAGTATGGGGATAGACACAAAAAGCTGGAGTAACTCAGCGGGTCGGGCAGCATCTCTGGAGAGAAGGAATGGGTGACGTTTCGGGTCGAGACCCTTCGTCTGAAGAAGGGTCTCGACCCGAAACGTCACCCATTCCTTCTCTCCAGAGATGCTGCCCGACCCGCTGAGTTACTCCGGCTTTTTTGTGTCTATCTTGGGTCAGCTCCTTCCGACACATAGTGTTTGGGGATAGCAGCTTGGTGGACCCAGTGGGCTGAAGGGCCTGTTTCCACACTCTGCCTCCAAAGTAAAGTGCTTAAAACAGCTACCCTCAATTCTCTCAACAGTCTTTGGGCTGAATTTTGATTTTCAGCAAAGTTTAAGAAACCTGCCATACCTCGTTTTGAGTTTTTCTCCACCAGGGAACTGGAAATACCTTGCTATCAGTCAAGGTAGGTGCAAAATGCTGGAGTAACTCAGCGGGTCAGGCAGCATCTCAGGAGAGAAGGAAGGGGTGACGTTTCGGGTCGAGACCCTTCTTCAGGAATGGGTGACGTTTCGGGTCGAGACCCTTCAGGAATGGGTGAAGTTTTGGGTCGAGACCTTCAGGAAAGGGTGACGTTTCGGGTCGAGCCTCTTCGGGTCTCGACCGGAAACGTCACCCATTCCTTCTCTCCAGAGATGCCGCCTGGCCCGCTGAGTTACTCCGGCATTTTGTGTCTACCTTCAATTTGGACCAGCATCTGCAGTTATTTTCGGACACTTCTTATCAGTCAAACACAGGGGTGATTAGTCAGGCTGTTATCCAGCAATCTGTAACTTAGTACGCCTCTCGTGTGGAGATTACGCACGATCAGTAGGATAGTTTCTTCCCAGCTGTTATCAGGCAACTGAACCGCCCTCTCACCAACTAGTGAGCGGTCCTGACCTCCCACCAACCTCGTTGCAGACCCACGGAATATCTTTAATTGGATTTTCCTGACCTTTAAGTTGCACTGTAGATTATTGTCCATTATCCTTCATTTGTGGACGGCTCGATTGTAATCACGTATTGTCTTTCCGCTGACTGGATAACTGCCAACAAAAAAGCTTTTCACTGTACCTCGGTACACGTGACAATAAACTAAACCAAACCGAACTAAGCTAAACTAAACCAAACCAAACCAAACCAAACCAAACCAAACCAAACCAAATTAAACTAAACCAAACCAAACCAAACCAAACCAAACCAAATCAAACCAAATCAAACCAAACCAAACCAAACCAAATTAAACTAAACCAAACCAAACCAAACCAAACCAAACCAAACCAAATTAAACTAAACCAAACCAAACCAAACCAAACCAAACCAAACCAAATTAAACTAAACTAAACCAAACCAAACCAAACCAAATTAAACCAAACCAAACCAAACCAAACCAAATTAAACCAAACCAAACCAAACCAAAACAAACCAAATTAAACTAAACTAAACCAAACCAAACCAAACCAAACCAAATTAAACTAAACCAAACCAAACTAAACCAAACCAAACCAAACCAAACCAAACCAAACCAAATTAAACTAAACTAAACTATAGGGAAGTTTCATTTGGGAATCCATGTAGTTCTCAGTAGTACCACAGAAATGCCCCAGTGGTTATCAGGGGAAGGGCCCCCTTCTGTGCAAGGCAGTGGGGAATCCCCCTTTGCATTCCTGTACCAGTATCATCCACTGAATGTTTCCCCACCACACACCAGGTATCCTTCATCTCCACATTTACAACTGGGTCAAAACTAGAAGGCTGCGTTTGGTTTAATTAGTGAAAGCTTCGTTAAAATGCAATATCAAAGGTGTCACAAGGACAGGGCGGCACGGTGGCACAGCGGCAGAGTCGCTGCCTTGCAACGCCAGAGACCCGGGTTCGATCCCGACTACGGGCGCTGTCTGCACGGAGTTTGTACGTTCTCCCCGTGACCATGTAGGTTTTGCCCCAGATCTCCAGTTTCCTCCCACACTCCAAAGACGTACGGGTCTGTCGGTTAATTGGCTTTGTGTGGTTGTAAATTGACCCCAGCGTGTGCAGGATAGTGTTAGTGCGCGGGGATCGCTGGTCGGCGCGGACCCGGTGGGCCTGTTTCCGCGCTGTATCTCTGAACTAAACGGAAAATTACTGTACAAAGATGTTTCAAAACCGAGTTTGTTACTACAACAAAGATCACACTCCACATCCTCCCCCTCTCTCTGTAGTTCCTCACCCACTTCCTAACCTTCGCCTGATCACACCCCCGCCCCCGCTCACAGCCCCCCCCATCACCTCCACTTTGTTGCTTTGCTGTTACCTTCTCCCAACTAACAACGATCTATTCTACCTTTTCCTTGATCTCCATTCCCTTTGTCCTGTTTTCACACCTGATACTTCCTTGTGCATGTGCCTCCCTCTCCCCTGACATCAGTCCGATGAAGGGCCTCGACCAGAAACGTCACCCGTTCCTTCTCTCCACGGATGCTGCCTGACCCGCTGAGTTACTCCACCATTTTGTGTCTAATAATAATAATAAAATATTCCTTTATTTGTCCCACACCGGGGAAATTTACAGTGTCACAGCAGCAAAGTGTAACACTGCAAGAGACATTCATCTATATACTAAAACTCTCGTTTGTTATCTTGTTTGTGGCTGAACTTCAGCCAAAACGGTACACGACAGCGCGACAATTTTCGGCCCACCTTACTCACCGTCGTCACTTTAGTGATAACGCAAGTAGTTTTATTGAAATCGGTGTTATATTTTTAAAGGTATTCACATTTTAAAGTTTAAAAGGAGGGGAGGGGGGGGAGGAGGGGGGGAGTGGGGGGGGGGGGGGGAAGGGAGAGGGGAGGGGGGGGGGGGTTGAGGAGAGAGGGGAGGGAGGGAGGACAGGGTGCTGCACCAATGCAGGAGAGGTTTGGGCCCAACTGGTCCACTTGGTCTAGTTATAAATAAAAATAAAGATAAGGATAATTGTCATCATTTACTGTGTTTTTTCTTTACTGTTATTGTTGACTCGCCTGCTGGGAGCAGTGCTGGTTGTGCAGTCTCACAGCAGCGGGGAGGAAGGACCTCCGATATCTCTCCTTCACACACTTGGGGTGAAGGAGTCTGTCGCTGAAGGAGTTACTCAGTGCAGTGACAGAGCCCTGCATGGGGTGGGAGTCGTTGTCCAGCAGCGATGTTAACTTTGCCATCATCCTCCTCCTCTTCGGTTCAAATCAGCATGGTTCAAATCTACCTTTGGTTTAATGCAGCACATGCAGTTGCTTCCTGCACAACACCACCCCCACCCCTACCTCTGCAACATGCAACACCTGCTTCACTGAGCGAACGCTTGGTTTCCTGTGTCGGTATTTAGTTCCGTTGAGAGATGCAGCTTTGAAACAGGCGCTGCCTCGGTCCACCGAGCCCACGCCGACCACCGTCCGCTCGTACGCACTAGCTCAACGTGATCCCACTTTCCCATCCACCCCCTGCGCACTAGGGGCAATTTACAGAGGCTGATCAACCCCACAAACACTCATGCCTGTGGGACGTGGGTGTCAGGGGTGTCTCGGCAGGCCGGGCCGAAGGGCCTGTTTCCATGCTGTACAACTCTGTATCACGTCATGGGTTTTCTCCGGGCGCTCCAGTTCCTAGGTTCCGGGAGCAGAATGAGGCCATTCGGCCCATCGAGTCTACTCCGCCATTCAATCATGGCTGATCCACCTCTCCCTCCTGACCCCATTCTCCTGCCTTCTCCCCACAACCCCTGACACCTGTATTTCAAAGACCCACCACCAGACCAACACAGGGACACTGTGTAAGGGTGTGTTAGTGTGAACACGTGTTTTAGTGCGCGCGAGGGTGTGCGTGTGTTTGCGTATTTGTGTGTGCGTGCACACATGTGCGTGTATGCATGTATGAATGTGTGTGCACGTGTGTGTATGCGTGTTCGTGTGTTTATATGTAGGCTGGGTCAGCCCCTGGCTCTCTGGCACCTGCCTGCACTAACAGGCAGCCACAAAGCCAGTCAGCATCCATCTGAAGGGACTACCCAGGGTTAGACAGCCCACTGTCTGACTGCTCATCTTCACATGGGCTCCCTGGAGATCACCCAAAAGCAGAGCATGATTGCTCAAAAGTTATATTTATGGCTCTTATTCAAATCAGACCCAACGACTGGAAAGTATAAGAAGATAACTGCAGATGCTGGTACAAATCGAAGGTTTTTATTCACAAAATGCTGGAGTAACTCAGCAGGTCAGGCAGCATCTCGGGAGAGAAGGAATGGGTGACGTTTCGGGTCGAGACCCTTCTTCAGACTGATGTCAGGGGGACGGGACAAAGGAAGGATATAGATGGAGACAGGAAGATAGAGGGAGATCTGGGAAGGAGGAGGGGAAGGGAGGGACAGAGGAACTATCTAAAGTTGTTAAATTCAAGATGTGGTCGTAGAGTAGGAGGGCAGGAGAAAGTGGTCGTAGAGTAGGAGGGCAGGGGAAAGTGGTCCAACAACTGGAAATCTGCTCACTGACCTTGTTATTTAGTGAAAGTAGCAGCTGTATTCTGCAGCGACCAGTTACTGCGGGGAGGTTACATGGAAACAGTTTTTCCAAGACAGCTTTTTTACCGTTTGCCAATTTCCACGGTAACTTCAAAACGTTTCACAGCTTCCCAATGGAAATCACATTATAACGGTCACATTTTGGGCGGCACGGTGGCACAGCGGTAGAGTTGCTGCCTTACAGCCCCAGGGTCCCAGGTTCGATCCCGACTAAAACCCCTGTCCCACTTAGGCGATTGTTTAGGCGACTACAGGCAGTCGCCACACGGTGTCGCCTGTGCGGTCGTGAGTCGTCTCCAAAGAGTGGTAGCGTTTTTCTGGTCGCCGCTGGATATTGAAACGTTTAAACATTGTCGGCGACTGATGGTTTGATGCCAATGATCGTAGCTTGACGTCTCCTGACGTAGGCGCTGTCGTAGGTTGTCGTCAGGTGACCTAGGTTGTCCCCGGTGCTGACTTCAGTGAATTCCATTGGCGACTACCAACGTCAACCGGCCACAGGTACCGGCGTCAAAACCGGAGGCCAAAATGACGTGAAAAGTCTTCAGTTGTCGCCGACACGGTGGTAGCTTGTCGTAGCTTGTCGCGGGTAGACGTGGGTTGAATTCGGTTGTCGTAGGTTGCCGCCTGTGTGGTCGTAGGTTGCCGTAGGTGCGGTCGTAGATGGACGTCCTAAGTCGCGACGATTGGGTCGCCGGTCGTCGGTAGCTTGCCGTAGCTTGACGTCGACTAGGTGGTAGGTTGTTGTAGCTTGTCGTAGACATTGTCGTGGGGGGGGGTCCAGTTGCCGTTTTTTCGGCGACCTGCTACGACTGTGACAGTCCCCGGCAGTCGCCTAAGTGGGACAGGCCCCTAAGGGTGCTTGTCTGTACGGAGTTTGTACATTCTCCCTGTAACCCGCGTGGGTTTTCTCCTGGAGCTCCAGTTTCCTCCCACACTCCCAAGACGTGCAGGTTTACAAGTATAAATTGTCGTGAATGTGTTGGATAGTGTTAGTGTTAGTGTTAATGTACGGGGTAATCGCTGGTCGGCATGGACTTGAAAGGCCGAAGGGCCTGTTTCCATGTTGTATCACTAAAGTCGAAAGTCTAAATAACAAAGCTACTTTTTCCCATAGGATTTTCTAAAGTAAAGATCTCTTGAAGGGCAATAAGTTCATGCTTGTTACCGTAAGCTAAAATTTCTAAACTCTGTCTCCCGCATTGATTAGTAGAGTGCCATTAGAAAGGTGTTGAGGAGGAATTTCTTCAGTCAGAGGGTGGTGAATCTGTGGAATTCATTGCCACAGACGGTGGTGAAGGCCAAGTCAATGGGTATTTTTAAAGCAAAGATTGAAAGATTCTTGATTAGTACGGGTGTCAAAGATTCGAGAAGGGGGCACCATGTATAGGCCTCAACTCTACCGCTGCGCCACCGTGCCGCCCCAAAGAGCTGCCTAACAACATCTGATATTTCAATGGATGTATCGTTGAAAGAGAGAACCTGAGATGTGTAGGTGTTTTGTCAGCGTTTATACTGATCTGAGGCCACGAGGAATATAACTAGAGGCATGGTGGGGCAACTGGTAGTGCTGCTGCCTTACAGCGCCAGGGTCCGCTGTTCGATCCTTGCCTCGGGTGCTGTCTGTGTGGAGTTTGCCCGCGCCCGCGTGGGACACAACTTACAATTTATACTGGAGCCAATAAACCCGCAAACCTGCACGTCTTTGGAGTGTGGGAGGAAACCGGAGCACCCGGAGAAAACCCACATGGTCACGGGGACGGCCGAGAGCAAATGTCCGGCCAAACGGTCGCCGAGTCCACGCCTTGCCTCGCCGATGTAAAAGGAGGACACGCCGGGAGCTTCAAACGCAGTAGATGAGGTTTGAGGGTGTGCGTGCGAACCTCTGTATCAAGGTGGCACGGTGGCGCAGTGGTAGAGTTGTTGCCTTACAGCGAATGCAGCGCCGGAGACCCGTGTTCCGTCCCGACTTCGGGCGCTGTCTGTACGGAGTTGGTACGTTCTCCCTGTGACCTGCGTGGGTTTTCTCCGAGATCTTCGGTTTCCTCCCACACTCCGAAGACGTGTAGGTTTATAGGTTAATTGCCTTGGTAAATGTAAACATTGGCCCTAGTGGGTGTAGGACAGTGTTAATGTGCGGGGATCGCTGGTCGGCGCGGACCCGGTGGGCCTATAGGGCCTGTTTCCGCGCTGTATCTCTAAACTAAACAAGGACACAAATGGGAATAAGAGTTGGCCACTCGGCCCTTCAACCCTGTACTGCCATTCGATATGTTTATTACTGTAAGAGATGCTGGCCTCAGCTCCACTTCTGCACCAGTTCCCAATAACCTTCAATTCCTTCAACTTGCAAATATTTATTTATTTCCATCTTCAATATATCTAATTACCTAGTCTCAGGAATTGAGAATGATCAGCCATGATCACATTGAATGGCGGTGCTGGCTCGAAGGGCCGAATGGCCTACTCCTGCACCTATTGTCTATTGTCTATTGTAATCTGGGGGATCAGAGAATTCACAAGATTCCAGACACCCTGGGAGAATAAGCCGTTGACTGTACCTCGGCACACGTGACAATAATACACTAAACTGAACTAAACTACGAATGGTGGCACGGTAGAGTTGCTGCCTCACAGCGCCAGAAACCCCGGTTCGATCCCGACCACGGGCGCTGTCTGTACAGAGTTTGTACGTTCTCCCCCGTGACCTGCGTGGGTTTTCCCCGAGATCTTCGGTTTCCTCCCACACTCCAAAGACGTACAGGTTTGCAGGTTAATTTTCTTGGTGTATGTATAAATTGTACCTAGTGTGTGTAGGATAGTGTTAGCGTGAGGGGATCGCTGGTCGGCGCGGGCTCGGTGGGCCGAAGGGCCTGTTCCCGCGCTGCATCGCAAAACTAAACTAAAACTAAATTAAGAAGAGATTTCTACATATCTCACTTTGAAATGACTGGCCTCCTTATCTTGTATCTCCGCTCCATCGTTCGTGACTCAAGTCACAAGTGAAAACTTCTCAACAGCCATCCTTTCAATTCCTCATTGTGCGCTAAAATTCATAAAAATACATTACTCGTTTGAATAATGGTCACCCCTCAATCTCCCTAACTGCGTGGACTAACGATCCAAGCCCTCTCGCCTTTCTTAAAAGAGGATTGTTCAGTCCGACCATTCTGCACAAAGCAGGCTCAGTTGAGAATTCACCTTCCCGCTCAAGTTCCACTTGGTAACAAAAGGGAAAGCAGGTTCCCAAGCTCGAGAGGATCCCCATGCCAAGAACTGCATCAAGACTCCCTTTATCGAGGCAACCACATCTCCAACAACATGTTCTCCAGAGATGCTGCCAGAAATCGCAGAGACTTGTGGATGGAGTGCAGTCCATCCATCACACTAACCAGACCCCCCCCCCCCCTCTACCAACAACACCATCAAAGTCTCACGTTGCCTCGGGAAAACAGCCAACATAATCATTGAGTCAAAGGGTGGCGAATCTGTGGAGTTCATTGCCATAGAAGGCTGTGGAGGCCAAGTCAATGGATATTTTTAAAGGCAGAGATGGACAAATTCTTGTTTAGTAAGGGCGTCAGGGGTGAAGGCAGGAGAATGGGGTTGGGAGGGAGAGAGTTAGATCAGCCATGATTGAATGGCGGAGTGGACTCGATGGGCCGAACGGCCTAATTCTGCTCCTATCACTTATGACTTTATGAACTTGATCCCGCACTCCCTGGTCATTCCATCTTTTCCCCTCCCGTCAGGCAGAAGATACACTAGCTTGAGAGCACATACGACCAGCCTCAAGAACAGCTTTGTCCCTGATGTTCTCAGAGGTTTAGAGATGCAGTGTGGAAACAGGCTATTTGGCCCATTGAGTCCATGCCGACCAGCGATCACACATACTATGCTTCTATGCTCTCCCATTCCACACACCAGAGGCAATTTACAGAAGCCAGTTAACCTACAAACCTGAGTGAGACACAAAATGCTGGAGTAACTCAGCGGGTCAGGCAGCATCTCTGGAGAGAAGGAATGGGCGACGTTTTGGGTCGAGACCCTTCTTCAGACAGTGGTAGAGTTGATGCCTTACAATGCCTTTATACCCTGCCCTCTGGTGACTTTTATCTTTGCACCAAAGACGTACAAGTAGCTAGACTAATTGGCTTGGTAAATGAAAAAAAAAATTGTCCCTTGTGTGTGTAGGATAGTGTTAGTGTGCGGGGATCGCTGGTCGGCGCGGACCCGGTGGGCCGAAGGGCCTGTTTCCGCGCTGTATCTCTAAACTAAACTAAACTAAACCTCGTACTTGTACTTGTGTATGGCTTTATTGCAGTCGTGCGTGATATAATCTGGCTGGATAGCACGCAGAGCAAAGATTGTCACTGCATGTTGAATGAAGTGCCAATGATAAATGAATAGCTATCAAAGTAGATTGTTCTCGAAACCATTCACACCATCTGATAATGTGATCTTGGAGCAGGTGCTGGGACTAACAGATTAGTACTTTGTATGCCTCATGTTGGGAATATTTTCAACCTATCCATCCCTTTGTGATGGCTGCCTGAATGAATGTCCCCAACGTTGAGTTTAGTTTAGAGATACAGCGTGGAAACAGGCCCTTCGGCCCACCGAACCCACGCCGACCAGCGATCCCCGCACACTAACACTATCCTACACGAACACTGGTGGTGCAGCGGTAGAGTTCCCGCCTTACAGCGAATGCAGCGCCGGAGTCCCGGGTTCCATCCCGACTACGGGTGCCGTCTGTACGGAGTTTGTACGTTCTCCCCGTGACCTGCGTGGGTTTTCACCGAGATCTTCGGTTTCCTCCCACACTCCAAAGACGTGCAGGTTTGTGTTGTACTTCGTGGTCCGATACCTGTTGTACCTTTAGTGACTCTGGACGGACCACAAGTACACGTGTATAAAAGGTTACAATGCTGGAGCTCAACTCCAGGCTGTTTATTCCGTGGTCATCTGGATCCAGAGTGACCACCCAATCACACCAACCTCTTATATACGCACTCCTGCACATGCAAACAAAGTAGTCCTTGGGATACACAAAGTAGTCCCAGGCAATATCACAACATCCCCCTTGTCTTATAAAAGAAATATATATATATATATATATGTAACAACAAACTCTAAACACAAACGTTTATTTTAAACACCATAAAACATTAACAAATATCAACGGTAACGTGCAGGTTTCTTACTGGCACGTCCCGAGCGTGTCACATAATCCCCATCATCATTACGGGCCAGTCGTTCCCCCGCTTCACATTGGGTCTCAGCCCTATCGCTGTCTGGGGGGACACAATGGGGACCAACCCCTGGCTTCTCCAGTGGAAGATCTCTCAACTGCACTCGATTCCTCCTGAACCGATTTCCATTCGGCGTCTCAATAATGTAAGACCTTGACTGGGGTTCGTCGCAGACCGATCTCACTTCTGCTGGAACCCAGACCTGATTCGCTTTATCCAGAACCCGGACCTTCTGTCCAGCGTGCAATGGCAACAAGTCATGTCTCTTGACCGAACTGTCAAACTGTGCCTTCATATTCTGCTTACGCTCCTCAAGTCGCTCAAAGGTCCTCTGCCCTTCGTATGCCTTGTTCATGTCAAGGTTCGTGGGGAGAGGCGTCCGAATCTGTCTTCCAAAACATCATCTCCGCCGGTAACGGTAACTTGGAATCAATCGGTGTAGTGCGCAAGTTGAGTAAAGCTGCTGCTACACTCTGTCCCGTTGCCAAGGACTTCTTGATAACAGACTTCACCGTTCGTACCATGCGCTCAACCAGCCCATTCGACTGAGGGTACCTAGGCGAGGACGTTGTATGGGTGATTCCCCATTGCTTGCACATGGACTGGAAAGCTTCACCCACAAATTGTGGACCATTGTCGGAGATGATCTCCGTCGGTGCTCCTAGCAGACCAAACATTGCAGTCACCATATTAGCAACCATGGCACTCGTGGTGCTAGTCAGTCGGTTCACCACCGGAAACTTGGAATGGTAATCCACCATGACAAGATATTGAACGTTGTCAATTTCAAACATGTCCATTGCTATTTTGGTCCAAGGTGTGACTGGTATCTCATGTGGCATGAGTGTTTCCCTCATTTGCTCTGGCATGTGCATCTGGCACGGACTACACCTTCGGACAAGGTCATCAATGTGTTGGTTCATGTTGGGCCAATAGACCATTTGTCTCGCTAGAAGTCTCGTCTTCTCAATGCCTTGGTGGCCAACATGAAGTTGCTGCAATACATCCTGTCTCATCGACTCAGGAATGACTACTTGCCGTCCTTTGAAAATGGCCCCATTTGACATGCCCAACTCATCTCGAAAAGACTAGTAGGGCCGCAGGTCGGTAGGTATCTCCTGTAGGGTCGCCGGCCATCCGGAATGGACATACTGCATAACCCTATGCAGTATAGGGTCACGACAAGTTTCTGTCTGCAGCTCCACCCTTTTGAGTTTGCCGAAGTGTATCAAGTCGACACCTAGCGTGTCCTCGATGTTGTCGAAGAAGATG
This sequence comes from Rhinoraja longicauda, assembly GCF_053455715.1. NCBI lineage: Eukaryota > Metazoa > Chordata > Chondrichthyes > Rajiformes > Arhynchobatidae > Rhinoraja > Rhinoraja longicauda. Next base: position 10,916,474 of record NC_135990.1, read on the forward strand.
CTCTCTACATGTACATCGAGATCTATGCTCTCTGTCTTCTCCGGATTGGGCAGCCTGCTGAGAGTGTCAGCAATGATCATCTCAGCCCCAGGTCTGTGCTCTATGGTGAAGTTGTATCCTTGCACCTTGATGAGCAACCGCTGCAGTCGGGGTGGGGCACGTGAGTGGTTTGCTGCAGATAGTGACAAGAGGCTTGTGATCAGTCAGCACCTTAAAATCCCGCCCAAATAGGTACGTATGAAACCTTGTGATGCCAAAAACCAATGCAAGGGTCTCGCGTTCAATATTGGAGTAGTTGGACTGGCATGAAGACAGTGCCTTCGAAGCGTACGCAACAGGCCGTCCTTCCTGCGAAAGGCATGCTCCCACTCCTTTCATTGACGCATCTACCTCAAGGGTGACAGGAGCATCAGGGCGATAGTACTGGAGGACAGATTCCCCCTGTATGCAGCTCTTCAGGTTACAGAACGCCGTTTGGTGGTCTTCTTGCCACAAGAATGGGACATCTTTCTTCAACAAATCCCTCAAAATGGCGACCAGGTCAGCATACTTTGGGATGTAGGGCGATAAAAAATTCATCATCCCCAGGAACCGTTGTAAATCTTCCTTATCTTGTGGTGTTGGCATCTTATGAATGTCCTGCACCTTACCAAGATCTGGCCGAATGCCTGTGTCTGAATACATTGTCCCGAAGAAGTTGATGGAGTTAGCCTTCACTACGCACTTAGCACTGTTGAAAGCTAGTCCTTCCCGGGACGCTGCCTCTAACAGCTTCTGTAGATTATAATCATGTTCTTTCGCTGTGGATCCCACTATGACAATATCATCCGCAATGCAGACGCATCCAGGAACCTGTTCTATGATCGTGTCCATATGCTGCTGGAATATATCCTGACTCACCGACAAACCGAAAGGCAACCTCTTGTAGAAATACCTGCCAAAAGGCGTGCGGAACGTGGTAAGTTCCTGGCTAGCCTCATCAAGTCGGACAGACCAATAACCCGCTTTAGCATCGAGTTTGGAGAACAATTTCCCATTGGCAAAAGCCGGATTGATCTCCTCAAGTGTCTGGATCTTGTGCGGGCAACGTTTGAGACTTCAATTCAAACGCTTCGGGTCTAGGCATACCCTGATTGACCCATCTTTCTTAACGGAGGTGGTTATTGAACTGCACCAGTCCGTATGGTGAGTCACCTTTCGGATGACTCCATCATCTTCCAACTTGCCCAACTCAGCCCGCAACTTGTCTTTGAGATGGATACTACATTTCCTTGGCGCATCAATGTGTGGTGTGGCCTCCTCCTTGAGATGAAGGGTGGCTGGCCCCTTGAAGTTGCCAATCCGATCAAACTGATTAGGCCACCTCTTCATTAGGTCCCCCACCGAGTTGAAACTGTCTTGCTCCTTCCGAGCATCTGATGGGTGCTCCTCTGTTCCCATAGCATGTATCGTGACAACCTGAAGTTGCTTAATACCTGGGAGGCCGATGACAGCGGATCCTGCCACGTCTACCACGAAAAATTCCTGAGGACACCACATCGACCCTTGGTATCGGCACGAAACGGATATAGTGCCAACACACATGATTTCCGTCCCATTATATGCTGTCAGACGGACTTTGCATGGTCGTAGGTGCTGCTTGTATTTGTCATTGGGATACATGTCTCGTATGATCCGAAGGGGAAGAGTATTTCCTCCAGCCCCGGTGTCTATCTTCACCTTCAGTCGATGTTGCCCCTTCATTGACGGGCATTTGATGTTCAACACCGCAAATGCCTCATCACCCATTGGAGGTATCCTGTCCATACCTGAAATGGTGATATTATGGACATACATATCCGATCCTTCCTCTTGACTGTCACAGCACGATGCATCACCGTCATGGGACTGCTGCTGCACCTCGTCAACTCGCTTGTATTTGCCCCTGGACCATTTAGATGGGCGCACAGGATCCACTTTATTCCTACAGCATTTTGCCCAATGCCCTTTCTTGCCACACTTCTTGCATGTGTCGCGATACGCCGGGCATTGCCTGGGCTTATGAAACAAATCACAGTAGCCACAAGGGTTTTGTCTCTCATCCTGCGACTTCTGTTTCGTCGACCCTCGTGTCTTGACAGCATCAATATGGCTAGACCCGGGCTCTAAATTTGCAATGCGCTGTCTGCCCGCTGCAATGGCCTCATACTGCCTGCCTAACGTAAGCACCTCTGGAATGGTGTGACCTTTAGGCTTCTGTATAAGCTCTCGCTGTAGACCTTCATGGGGCGTGGACGTGATTACCAACTCCATGACTCTGTCAGTGAGCTCCTGCTCAGTGAAGTCACACTGGAGGCTATTTTCGCGACACCGGGTCACAAACTGAGCAAGCAACTCCCCCGGCTTCTGGCGATACCGCATCAACTCCAACCTGTGGACCCTGAAATTTACCTTCGTCCTCAGCTGGTCCTCAAAAAATGCCCATATGCACTCCGGTTTGCTCCGATCCTCCACACTCAGACCTGACGCATTCAAACGACGAAGGCCTTCCACTCCCAAAGCGATTTTTATCTTCGTGGCCTGCTTCGATTCCGATGCGATTTCTAAGTCTTCCAGGCACAGTTGCAACCTTTCCTTGAACAGGGAGAACTCAGTGGGGATGTCCAGCACTTGCCAGTTCATTTCAGGTAACCGAGACATGTTATTTGCACTATATGGCGGAAACACGGTAACTTGAACAATTATAAACAAAACCAAAAACAACCGTATCACAGGACCCCAACCCTTGCTATCAGCAAATCTATAGCACTATATGCATTCACAGAAATAAACATACATATACCATAGTATCAAATGCAAACAGTAATCTTGCAGTATTACACACAGATAAGCACACAAAGCAATGTCCAAATCTTCCCTTCAAGAAGCAGACTGGCCGTGTAGATAAGCGTAGCGTAGGCTCTAGATGGGTGAAGGTCGCTGCTCCACTGCAATGATCTGCCTCGCAACGATGGGCTCGCAACGATGGGCTCACAACGATGCAGCTCCCAGCTGCTGTAACCGCGGTGCGATCGGGCCTCGGCTGCGGTGCGCGTTGGCCCCGCCCACAGGTGCTCCCGGCCGCTGCTACTCAGTCGACGCGTGCTGCCGCTGCCTCGGGCCCAGGGCCTTCCCGACTCACCGGTCGCCGCGCCTGGGTAAGGATGCAGTGCCTCGACCTTACCGGTCGTCGCGCCTCCGTGGGTGGTCGGTCCCTCCGGTCGCCGAACTCCCCCGCGATGTCGGGTCTCACCGGACTCTGCACTCCCCCGCGATGTCGGGTCTCACCGGTCCCTGTCGGTGACGGTGTCGTCGTCGGTGTGGGCCTTCACACACCTCCTCAGCAGCTTGCAACGTTCCGTCGGCAGCTCAGCGCTGACTACAGATCAGGTAAGCCCTGTCGAGAGGCAATCCAGCGTCCCGTACGAGCTGGAAACGACTCTTTATTTCTGTTTCTTTCCCTTAGGGCACTAGTTTAATTATTTTCGTAGTATAGTTTTCACTTGTGAACCTTTTCTGCTTGGGTTTCTCTTCACCTTTCTAGGCAAATCACCAAACCGCTGCCACCATGTTGTACTTCGTGGTCCGGTACCTGTTGTACCTTTAGTGACTCTGGACGGACCACAAGTACACGTGTATAAAAGGTTACAATGCTGGAGCTCAACTCCAGGCTGTTTATTCCGTGGTCATCTGGATCCAGAGTGACCACCCAATCACACCAACCTCTTATATACGCACTCCTGCACATGCAAACAAAGTAGTCCTTGGGATACACAAAGTAGTCCCAGGCAATATCACAACAGTTTGTAGGTTAATTGGCTTGGTAAATGTAAAAATTGTCCCTTAGTGGGTGTAGGATAGTGTTAATGTGTGGGGATCGCTGGTCGTCGTGGACCCGGTGGGCCGAAGGGCCTGTTTCTGTGCTGTATCTCTAAACTAAGCTAAACACTGTGGACAATTTTACATTTACACCAATGGTTCAATGGTTTAGTTTAGAGATACAGCGCGGAAACAGGCCCTTCGGCCCACCGGGTCCGCGCCGACCAGCGATCCCCGCACATTAACACTATCCTACACCCACTAGGGAATTTATTTTTACATTTACACCAAGCCAATTAACTAACAAACCTGCACGTCTTTGGAGTGTGGGAGGAAAGCGACGATCTCGGAGAAAACCCACGCAGTCATGGGGAGAACGTACAAACTCCATACAGACAGCACCCGTAGTCGGGATCGAACCCGGGTCTCTGGCGCTGTGAGGCAACAACTCTACCGCTGCGCCACCGTGCCGCCACCGTTCTGCAGGCAACCAAGATTAAGCTTGTAGATATTAGGTGGGTAGCTTCAGACAAACCAAAATGCTGTGCAGTAAACCCTTGTTATTGGGGACTACGGAAGGGGGGGGAACATGTCCCAATGCTGAGAAACTTGTCTCAATGTTTCTTAAATGTTGGGAAAGTCCCTGCCTCAACGACCTCCTCCAGCAGCTCTTTTCCATACACCCACCGCCCTTTGTGTGAAACAGTCACCCCGTGGTAACCATTTCCACTTTGGCACCTTTGATGTTGATTGAGGCATGTCCTCCACCACTCTCCCTGAGTCAGTACTCGGGCGGCACGGTGGCGCAGCGGTAGAGTTGCCGCCTTACAGCGAATGCAGCGCCGGAGACCCGGGTTCCATCCTGACCACGAGTGCTCTCTGTACGGAGTTTGTACGTTCTCCCCGCGACCTGCGTGGGTTTTCTCCGAGATCTTCGGTTTCCCCCCCCAGTCCAAGCTCGTACAGGTTTGTAGGGTAATTGGCTGGGTAAATGTAAAAATTGTCCCTAGTGGGTGTAGGATAGTGTTAGTGTGCGGGGATCGCTGGTCGGCGCGGACCCGGTGGGCCGAAGGGCCTGTTTCCGCGCTGTATCTCTAAACTAAACTAAACTAAACCTCGTACTTGTACTTGTGTATGGCTTTATTGTAGTCATGCGTGATATAATCTGGCTAGATAGCACGCAGAGCAAAGATTGTCACTGCATGTTGAATGAAGTGGCAATGATAAATGAATAGCTATCAAAGTAGGGATTGTTCTCGAAACCATTCACACCATCTGATAATGTGATCTTGGAGCAGGTGCTGGGACTAACAGATTAGTGCTTTGTATGCCTCATGTTGGGAATCTTTTCAACCTATCCATCCCTTTGTGATAGCTGCCTGAATGAATGTCCCCTACGTTGAGTTTAGTTTAGAGATACAGCGTGGAAACAGGCCCTTCGGCCCACCGAACCCACGCCGACCAGCGATCCCCGCCCACTAACACTATCATACACGTACACTAGTGGTGCAGCGGTAGAGTTGCCGCCTTACAGCGAATGCAGCACCGGAATCCCGGGTTCGATCCCGACTACGGGTGCCGTCTGTACGGAGTTTGTACGTTCTCCCCGTGACCTGCGTGGGTTTTCTCCGAGATCTTCGGTTTCCTCCCACACTCCAAAGACGTGCAGGTTTGTAGGTTAATTGGCTTGGTAAATGTAAAAATTGTCCCTAGTGGGTGTAGGATAGTGTTAATGTGCGGGGATCGCTGGGCGGCACGGACCCGGTGGGCCGAAGGGCCTGTTTCTGTGCTGTATCTCTAAACTAAGCTAAACACTGTGGACAATTTTACATTTACACCAATGGTTCAATGGTTTAGTTTAGAGATACAGCGCGGAAACAGGTCCCTTCGGCCCACCGGGTCCACGCCGACCAGCGATCCCCGCACATTAACACTATCCTACACCCACTAGGGACAATTTATTTTTACATTTACACCAAGCCAATTAACCAACAAACCTGCACGTCTTTGGAGTGTGGGAGGAAAGCGACGATCTCGGAGAAAACCCACGCAGGTCACGGGGAGAACGTACAAACTCCGTACAGACAGCACCCGTAATCGGGATCGAACCCGGGTCTCTGGCGCTGTGAGGCAGCAACTCTACCGCTGCGCCACCGTACCGCCACCGTTCTGCAGCCAACCAAGATTAATCTTGTAGATATTAGGTGGGTAGCTTCAGACAAACCAAAATGCTGTGCAGTAAACCCTTGTTATTGGGGACTAAGGAAGGGGGGGGGGGGAACATGTCTCAATGTTGGGAAACTTGTCTCAATGTTTCTTAAATGTTGGGAAAGTCCCTGCCTCAACGACCTCCTCCAACAGCTCTTTTCCATACACCCACCGCCCTTTGTGTGAAACAGTCACCCCGTGGTAACCATTTCCACTTTGGCACCTTTGATGTTGATTGAGGCATGTCCTCCACCACTCTCCCTGAGTCAGTACTCGGGCGGCACGGTGGCGCATCGGTAGAGTTGCCGCCTTACAGCGAATGCAGCGCCGGAGACCCGGGTTCCATCCCGACCACCAGTGCTCTCTGTACGGAGTTTGTACGTTCTCCCCGTGACCTGCGTGGGTTTTCTCCGAGATCTTCGGTTTCCCCCCCCAGTCCAAGCTCGTGCAGGTTTGTAGGGTAATTGGCTGGGTAAATGTAAAAATTGCCCCTAGTGTGTGTAGGATAGTGTTAGTGTGCGGGGATCGCTGGTCGGCGCGGACCCGGTGGGCCGAAGGGCCTGTTTCCGCGCTGTATCTCTAAACTAAACTAAACTAAACCTCGTACTTGTACTTGTGTATGGCTTTATTGTAGTCATGCGTGATATAATCTGGCTGGATAGCACGCAGAGCAAAGATTGTCACTGCATGTTGAATGAAGTGCCAATGATAAATGAATAGCTATCAAAGTAGATTGTTCTCGAAACCATTCACACCATCTGATAATGTGATCTTGGAGCAGGTGCTGGGACTAACAGATTAGTGCTTTGTATGCCTCATGTTGGGAATATTTTCAACCTATCCATCCCTTTGTGATAGCTGCCTGAATGAATGTCCCCAACGTTGAGTTTAGTTTAGAGATACAGTGCGTAAACAGGCCCTTCGGCCCACCGAACCCACGCCGACCAGCGATCCCTGGAGACCATGGATAGCTGACATTTCAGGTCCTCAGCCTCCTAGTTCAGCTTGACTCAATTTAGCTCAGAGATAGTAGGAAAAAATACTGCAGATGCTGGTTTAAATCGAAGGCAGACACAAAGTGCTGGAGTAACTCAGCGGGTCAGGCAGCATCTCGGGAGAGAAGGAATGGGTGACGTTTCGGGTCGGGACCCTTCTTCAGACTGCAGATGCTGGTTTACAAAGAAGGCCACAATGTGCTGGAGTAACTTAGCGGGAATCTGAAGAAAGGTCTCGAACCGAAACGTCACCCATTCCTGTGCTCCAGAGATGCTGCCCGTCCCGCTGAGTTACTCCAGCATTTTGTGTCTATCTTTGGTTTAAACCAGCATCTGCAGTTCCTTCCTGCACGTTTTGTCCGCAGTTCCCTGTGTCTACCATCCCATGGGTAGTTCAGAGTAACGTCTGGCACCCACAACTCATGAGGGAATGAAGAGTTGGAGGGATATGGACCAAACGCAGGCAGGTGGGACTAGTGTAAGATGGGGTGTGTTGGTTGGCATGGGCAAGTTGGGCCGAAGGGCCTGTTCCCACGTTGTATGACTATGACTCTAATAAATATGGTCATCATCCTTGCATCATCTCCATCAAAACCATTGCCTTAAACATCTGAAAATCGGCTCACACACAACACCCAGATGAGTTCTCTTCTATTGGCAGTAAATAGAAACATAGGAAATAGGTGCAGGAGGAGGCCATTTGGCCCTTCGAGCCAGCACCGCCATTCATTGTGATTATGGCTGATCATCCACAATCAGTAACCCGTGCCTGCCTTCTCCCCATATCCCTTGATTCCGCTAGCCCCTAGAGCTCTATCTAACTCTCTTTTAAATTTAACCACGGCCCATTCATTCCTAGTTCTCCCTCAACCCTTCATAATAGGAAGCTTCTCTTTCACATCCCATTTCTTCCCAAACCGACGGCATTTATTGAAAACCTGGTTGGTAATGAAGATCTTTGGGGAGTCCCGATCGTTGTGGAAGGTTCAGACCGAAGATAGACACAAAATGCTGGAGTAACTCAGCGGGACAGGCAGCATCTCTGGAGGGAAGGAATGGGTGACGTTTCGGGTCGAGACCCTCCTTCAGGGTCTCGACCCGAAACGGCACCCATTCCTTCTCCCCAGAGATGCTGCCTGTCCCGCTGAGTTACTCCAGCATTTTGCGTTTACCTTCGGTTGAAACCAGCATCTGCAATTCCTTCCTACACATTGTGAAAGGTTCGGAACGGTTTCAGTTTCGGTGTGGTTTATTGTCACGCCTTCCGAGGTACAGTGAAAAGCTTTTGTTGCGTGCTAACCAGTCAGCAGAAAGACAACACATGATTACAATCGAGCTTTTTACAGTATATAGATACATGATAAGGGAATAACGTTTAGCGCAAGGTAAAGCCAGTAAAGTCCGATCAAGGATAGTCCGAGGGTCACCAATGAGGTAGATAGTAGTTCAGCAATGCTCTCTGGTTGTGGTGGGACAGTTCAGCTGCCTGATAACTGTAACTGTCTCTGGAGAATATTGGGAAACCGTTTGGGGGTGAGGAATTTTGCAGGTTTCCCAATTGTCACATTTTCTCACTTCATTTCAGTACTGAAAATGATGTTGCGTATAATGAAACCCGTTGGGAAATTGCTCGTGCTATTAGTGTGGCGGACTGGTTTAGTTTAGTTTAGTTTAGAGATACAGCGCGGAAACAGGCCCTTCGGCCCACCGGGTCCGCGCCGACCAGCGATCCCCGCACATTAACACTATCCTACACCCACCAGGGACAATTTTTACATTAATACCAAGCCAATTAACCTACAAACCTGTATGTCTTTGTAGTGTGGGAGGAAACCGAAGATATCGGAGAAAATGTACAAACTCCGTACAGGCATCACCCGTAGTCGGGATCGAACCCGGGTCTCCAGCGCTGCATTCGTTGTAAGGCAGCAACTCTACCGCTGCACCACAGTGACCGCGGCTGGTTTGGAAGGGTGTGTTGGCCCATTAGATGCAATACTGCCCATTTGCCTGCATTTGGCCCATATCCCTGTAAATCTTTCCGGTCCATCTACCTGTCCAGGTGTCTTTTTAATGCTGTTGCAGTGCCTACCTTAGATGTGAAATGTGAAGCCAGAGGAAAGGATCTTGGTGTCGGAAGGAACCGCAGTTGCTGGTTTAAACCGAAGATAGACACAAAAAGCTGGAGTAACTCAGCGGGACAGGCAGCATCTCTGGAGAGAAGGAATGGGTGACGTTTCAGGTCGAGACTGAAGAAGGGTCTCAACAGCTTTTTGTGTCGATCTTAACTACATCCTTGGTAGCTTGTTCCACATACCCACCACCTTCTGCGTGAGAAAGTTGCCTCTTGAGTTCTTATTAAATCTTGTCCCTCTCACCTTAAAGCTAAGTCTTACAGTTCTTCATAAGTTCATAAGATCATAAGTTCTAGGAGTAGAATTAGGCCATTCGGCCCATCATGTCTACTCCGACATTGAAACATGGCTGATCTATCTTTCCCTCTCAATCCCATTCTCCTGCCTTCCCCCCATAACCCCTGACACCCACCTATACACTAAAACTCTCGTTTGTTTGTTTGTTTGTTCCTGAACTACAGCCAAGACGGTACACGATAGCGCGACAATGTTAGGCCCACCTTACTCACCGTCGTCCCTTTGGTGCCAAAGGAAGAAGTTTCATTGAAATCGGTGTTATATTTTTAAAATTATTCACATTTTAAAGTTTAAATCTATCTCCTAGGGAGGGAGGGAGGGGGTGGACGGAGGGCGGAGGGGGGAGCGAGGGAGGGAGGGGAGGGGTAGGGGACGGGTGTTGGAGGGAGGGGGAGGGGTAGGAGGGGAGAGGGAGAGGGGGGGAGGGGTGTTGTAGGGAGGGGGGAGGAGGGGAGTGCGGAGGGGTGTTGGAGGGAAGGGGCGGAGGGAAGGGGAGGGGGGTGGAGGGAGGGGGAGGGGGGAGGGGGAGAGGAGGGGGGTAGGGAGGGGGGATGGAGGGGAGGGGGAGGGGTAGGGGATGGGTGTTGGAGGGACGGAGAGGGAGGGGGAGGGGAGGGGGAGAGGGGGAGGGGAGGGGGAGGGGTGTTGGAGGGAGGGGGGGGAGGACGGGAGGGGGAGGGGGGGAGTTGGGGGAGAGAGAGGGGGAGAGAGGGGGAGGGGGGAGGAGAGGGTGCACCAATGCAGGAGAGGTCTGTGGAATTCTCTGCCACAGAAGGTAGTTGAGGCCAGTTCATTGGCTATATTTAAGAGGGCGTTAGATGTGGCCCTTGTGGCTAAAGGGATCAGGGGTATGGAGAGAAGGCAGGTACAGGTTACTGAGCCATGATCATATTGAATGGCGATGCAGGGTCGAAGGGCCGAATGGCCTACTCCTGCACCTATTTTCTATGTTTCTATGTTTGGGCGCAATGGGTCCACTTGGTCTAGTACTAATTAATAATCCATTTTGATTCCCCTGCGCTGGGTAAAAGTCTGTACCCCTCTCCCATCGGGCAAACAGTGCAGAAGGGTGCAAACGTCCATGACGATGCAGCTGAGGAGTTTGTGGTCGGTGGGGGGAGGCAATGTGGGGTTAGTTCCTGCAGTCGGTCGTGTGTCTCGGCTTGAAGACACTGAAGGCTCAGCATTCCCCTGATCAGCAGCAAGGTCCTCGTGCTTCCAGACCATCACGAGGCTGTGGGCACTGCAGGCTCTACCCTCTCCTGCAGCCTCTGCTAAGCCCCATCTTTTGGCATCTTCTTGCTCTATCACCTAGAGATGGTCATAGAGTCATACGATCATAGGGCCATGGAGATAAAGTGAAATGGAGTCATATAGTCATAATCAAGCCTCATATTTCCCCAGGGTAGCTTACATCCCAGCGGTATGAACATTGACTCCCTTAACATCAGATAGCCCTCTCTTTCCCCTCCCCCTTCCCAGTTCTCCCACTAGTCTTCCTGTCTCCGACTACATCCTCTCTTTGTCCTCTGACATCAGTCTGATGAAGGGTCTCGTCCCGAAACGTTACCCATTCCTTCTCTCCCGAGATGCTGCCTGACCCGCTGAGTTACTCCAGCATTTTTCTGTCCACCTTCGATTTAAACCAGCGTCTGCAGTTTTTTTTTTCCCCCGAGTCATAACCAGAATCAGAGTCATAGAGGCATTGAGCCACGTTAGTGACAATCACATAATATGACTTATAACTGAAGAGCTTCTGCCTCAATAACATCCCTGTGAACCTTTTTCTCCACCTTTCCCAGCTCAACGACGCTCTTCCCAATATCTGGGCGATATCTGTGTGTAATCAATACTCCACGTGTGATCTCACCATTGACTTGTATAGTTGCAACACAGTGCTTAACCTCACGTACTTAATGTCCTAACCACAGAAGGCCAGGAATGCCAAATCTCGGAGAAAACACACGCAGGTCACGGGGAGAACGTACAAACTCCGTACAGACGTCACCCGTGGTCGGGATCGAACCCGGGTCTCCGGCGCTGTAAGGCAGCAACTCTGCCGCCGCGCTGCCCTAAAGTCTAGACTGACAACGCTGTGAATGTACAGACTGAAGGACACCTACCACTGTGAAGATAAGAAGCACACCGACCTGAAACATCACACCAACCAACCTCCCTTCCATTGACTCCATCTGCCTCGGCAAGGCCAGCAGCATAATCAAGGACCAGTCTCACCGCGGCCACTCCCTCTTCCCCCCCTCTCCCATCGGGCAAAAGATATAGAAGTGTGAACACACACACCTCCAGATTCAGAGACAGTTCCTTCCCAGCTGTTATCAGGCAACTGAACCATCCTACCACAACCAGAGAGCAGTGCTGAACTACTGCAATCTACCTCTTTGAACGGACTTTACTGGCTTTATCTTGCACTAAACGTTATCCCCTAATCATGTATCTGTGTGAATGGATCGATTGAAAGGGCACAAAGTGCTGGAGTAACTCAGCGGGTCAGGCAGCATCTCTGGAGAACATGGATAGGTGACGTTACACACAGTGCTGGGGTAACTCAGCGGGTCAGGCAGCATCTCTGGAGAACATGGATAGGTGACGTTACACACAGTGCTGGGGTAACTCAGCGGGTCAGGCAGCATCTCTGGAGCAGATGCAGAAACTAGGAACTGCAGATGCAAGCTTCCAAAAATGGCGCCCAACCCAGGTGACTATTTGTGTGTTAGCCACAGAAGCAGATCTACAAACTCATATTGCAATTGCTCCACACTCTTAACTCTCCATTCCTACAGCACCATTTCTTACTTTAACTATGACCATTAAACATTATTCTCTTCATATCATATCATATCATATATATACAGCGCGGAAACAGGCCTTTTCGGCCCACCAAGTCCGCGCCGCCCAGCGATCCCCGCACATTAACACTATCCTACACCCACTAGGGACAATTTTTACATTTACCCAGTCAATTAACCTACATACCTGTACGTCTTTGTCGTGCATCTGTACACTGTAATATTATTTCTATCACTGGATCATGGCACACATCATGGAATCAATGCCTCACAATGTGAGATTAACAAAGTAACAGCTGATCTTGGAAACTGCCCTTTAAACAGTGAAATAAACAAAAGTGTACGTGCATTTTCGCGTTGTAAGCTCGGGTTGTTGTGAAGGCCACTTCTGCTTTTTAGTGTGAGAGGTTGTTATTTTTGTGCAGGAAGGAACTGCAGATGCTGGTTTACACCAAAGAGAGACACAAAATGCTGGAGTAACTCAGCGGGACAGGCAGCATCTCTGGAGAGAAGGAATGGTTGACGTTTCGGGTCAGGACCCTTCTTCGGAGTGCTCCACAAGGCTGGAGTTTTGTCACCCAAAGCCCTGTACAGTAATGGCCTTCCTTTATGGAGATATCCATGTTCTTCGCAGAAGCCACCCTAGGAACAGCTATCTATCCCGGGTCTCCTCCATTGTCAGAGTGAGGCTAAACTCAAAATGGAGGAACAGCATCTCATATTTCGCCTGGGCAGCTTACAGCCCAGTGGTATGAACATTGACTCCTCTCACTTCAGGTAGCCCCGGCATTCCCTCTCTCTCCATCCCTCCCCCACCCAAGTCGCACCAGCTTCTCGTTCTCACCCAACAAACAGCTCACAGTGGGCTGTTTCCTTTACCATCGTTACTTTTTTGCGTATCTTTCATTCATCGTTCTTTATCTCTCCACATCATCTGTCGTTTCCCTTATCCCTAACCAGTCTCTAGAAGGGTCTGTAAGACACACAGAGAGTTTCAGTGATATATAGATAGATATGTTGATCGCAAACTACCTCATCTGCACCCAATCAACCACTTCCTCCTGATCTCCCTTCCCCCTCCCAACAGGGGAAGCAGTAGGAATCAATGTAGGTGACACCAGCAATAACAAGGAACTGCAGATGTTGGTTTATACCGAATAAGGGCACAAAGTTCTGGAGTAACTCAGCAGGTCAGGTCTAGAGAGAGAGTTAGATACAGCTCTTAGGTCTAACGCAATCAAGGGATATGGGGAGAAAGCAGGAACGGGGTACTGATTTTGGATGATCAGCCATGATCATATTGACTGGCGGTGCTGGCTCGAAGGGCCGAATGGCCTACTCTAGCACCTATCAAGTTAGGAAAAGGGGACGTACAACGAGATCTGGGTGTCCTGGTGCATCAGTCACTGAAAGGAAGCATGCAGGTACAGCAGGCAGTGAAGAAAGCCAATGGAATGTTGGCCTTCATAACAAGAGGAGTTGAGTATAGGAGCAAAGAGGTCCTTCTGCAGTTGTACAGGGCCCTAGTGAGACCGCACCTGGAGTACTGTGCAGTTTTGGTCTCCAAATTTGAGGAAGGATATACTTGCTATTGAGGGCGTGCAGCGTAGGTTCACTCGGTTAATTCCCGGAATGGCGGGACTGTCATATGTTGAAAGACTGGAGCGACTAGGCTTGTATACACTGGAATTTAGAAGGATGAGAGGGGATCTTATCGAAACGTATGATTATTAAGGGGTTGGACACGTTAGAGGCAGGAAACATGTTTCCAATGTTGGGGGAGTCCAGAACCAGGGGCCACAGTTTAAGAATAAGGGGTAGGCCATTTAGAACTGAGATGAGGAAAAACATTTTCAGTCAGAGAGTTGTGAATCTGTGGAATTCTCTGCCTCAGAAGGCAGTGGAGGCCAATTCTCTGAATGCATTCAAGAGGGAGCTAGATAGAGCTCTTAAGGATAGCAGAGTCAGGGGGTTATGGGGAGAAGGCAGGAACGGGGTACTGATTGAGAATGATCAGCCATGATCAAATTGAATGGCGGTGCTGGCTCGAAGGGCCGAATGGCCTCCTCCTGCACCTATTGTCTATTGTCTATTTTCTATGTTTCTATGTTTCTATCTGAAGAAGGATCTGGACCCGAAACGTCACCAGTTCCTTCTCTCCAGAGATGCTGCCTGTCCCGCTGAGTTACTCCAGCATTTTGGGTCTCTGGTGTAAACCAGCACCTGCAGTTTCTTCCTGTACTAGTCCTGTATTCGTTATTGTAGATGAGTTCAGTAAATGGATTGAGGCTCACCTGACAAGGGATAACAAGGCCTCTACTGTTGCGAAGTGTTAATGAGAGTATTCCCAGGTATGGAATTCCAAACCGATTACGTTCAGACAACGGCTCTTATTTCATGGGTCAAATAAACAAGGAATTCTGTACCCAGATGGGCATCCAGTAATAGTTGTGTTGGGCCTACAGACCTCAGGCTGCTGGACTAGTTGAAAGGGTTAATCAGACCTTAAAAGTAAATTGGTCAACTACAGGCTGAAACGGGAATTACATGGGTCAAGTTACTTCCCCTAGCCCTGTTCCAGATACGTATCATCCCGGCTGGGGACGCATGGCTGAGTCCTGCTGGAATTATACACGGCAGGATCTCGCTGGGACCATCTCCAACAACTGAGCAAGCGGCTGTGGTCTGACCGGGACCTTGAAGGGAGTAAAAGTGCATTATCAGAGCCTTTGTGTTTGCATTCAAGGGAGAGCTAGATAGAGCTCTTAAGGATAGCGGAGTCAGGGGGTATGGGGAGAAGGCAGGAACAAGGGTACTGATTGAGAATGATCAGCCATGATCACATTGAATGGTGGTGCTGGCTCGAAGGGCCGAATGGCCTCCTCCTGCACCTATTGTCTATTGTCTATTGTGTCATATCATATCATATATATACACCCGGAAACAGGCCTTTTCGGCCCACCAAGCCCGTGCCGCCCAGTGATCCCCGTACATTAACACTATCCTACACCCACTCGGGACAATTTTTACATTTACCCAGCCAATTAACCTACATACCTGTATGTCTTTGGAGTGTGGGAGGAAACCGAAGATCTCGGAGGAAACCCACGCAGGTCACGGGGAGAACGTACAAACTCCTTACAGTGCAGCACCCGTAGTCAGGATCCTGAAAAAGGTTCCTGGGAACACAGTGGTCACGTAGAAGCCAATAAGCCAGTAAGAAAGTTTTATGAATTGGAGACTTTAAATTGAGTAACCCGTCTCAGTGTGGATGGGGTCTGTAGAAATATTGAATGAATTGGTCAGTGTGTTAACCTAGTTCCCCTCGTGGAGGGGAAAGGGGGGGATATGTGTTACTTAGACCCTGGAAAAGGTACAGGTTACACACAGTTATCAGCTTGTGACCAAGAGATTAGAAGACGAAGGATGTATAAGGATATCATTGACCTCCCGGTGGCCGAGCACTTCAACTCCCCCTCCCACTCCCAGTCTGACCTTTCTGTCATGGGCCTCCTCCAGTGCCATAGTGAGGCCCACCGCAAATTGGAGGAACAGCACCTCATATTTCACCTGGGCAGCTTGCAGCCCAGCGGTATGAACATCGACTTCTCCAACTTTAGATAGTTCCTCTGCCCCTCTCTTCCCCTCCCCAGATCTCCCTCTATCTTCCTGTCTCCACCTATATCCTTCCTTTGTCCCACCCCCCTGACATCAGTCTGAAGAAGGGTCTCGACCCGAAACGTCTGCCATTCCCATTCCTTCTCTCCTGAGATGCTGCCTGACCTGCTGAGTTACTCCAGCATTTTGTGAAATAAATACCTTCGATTTGTACCAGCATCTGCAGTTATTTCAGTGTGGGGGGAGCATGGAATGTAAAAGCCGAAGGCAAAGCAAGTTTATTTATGTAGCACATTCCAGCAACAAGGCAATTTAAAGTGTTTTACTTAAAACATTAAAGAGCAGGAAGCTGAAATAGAATAAGACAGGTATAAAAAATACCAGAATAAAGGTTACAGTGCAATGTAAGAATGAATAATTATTTGATTTAATAAGAGGCAGTGTCAAACAGAAGCCTCGATTTAAAGGAATTAAGTGTCACAGCGACCTGGCAGTTTTCTGGGAGTTTGTTCCATATAGGTGGTGCTTAAAAAAACTAAACACAGCTTCTCCAGGTTTATTTCTGACTCTGGGACAGAGGGCAGGTCTGTGCGAGAAGACCTGGGAGGTCTGGGTGGTTTATAGTGTAGCAGAAGATCGGAAATGTATTTTGGCCGTAAACCATTCAGTGCTTTATGAATCAACAGTAATATTGTGAAATTAATTATTTGACAGATCGGATGCGAGTGTGAGACCTCAGCAGTGGAACGATGTGATTGTAGCGACCATAGAGAATGGTCCAGGTCGTCGAACCCTCGGATTGGCCAGCGAGGTCACGTGGGAACGCGACCATGGGGATTGGTCCAGGGAACGACATCGCTGATTGGCCAGCGATGTCAGGTGCGCGTTTGGCGCCCGATTTAGCCAGTTCGGCGAAGTCTTCAAGGAAGACAGTAAGTTTATATTGGTTGTCCTGTAACTTGTTGTTTATCTCTGTATTCGTGTATTGCGGCTGCAATAAACTTCGTCTACAACTAACGAGTTTCGGACTCGCCATATTGGTGACCCCGAACGTGATCTGGACGATCACCGACTGAGCAGGAACCCGACGCCTCATTGACGATGACCGAGCAGGGCACACCGGAGTCAAGCGCGGCAGGCGTTCATCTTCCGTTATTTTGGACGTACGCACCGCAAGCTTGGTTCATCCACGCCGAGGCCCAATTCCATATAAAGAAGGTGTCGGACGAATCCACGAAGTACTTCTACCTCGTCAGCGCTCTATCGCCGGACACAACCAAGCGCGTGATGCGGTTCATCGTAAATTCACCTGCGGAAGACAAGTATGAAGCCATGAAGAAGGTATTACTGCGAACCTTCGGGTTAAATAAGCATGGTGGTGCGGCAAAACTTCTGCACCTACCGGAGCTTGGAGACAAACTGCCTTCCGTCCTCATGGCCGAAATGATGGTGCTAGCCGGTGAGCATACGGATTGCCCGATGTTTGAACAGGCATTTCGCGAGAAACTTCCCGAGGATGTCCGACTGCTGCTTACGGATTGTTCTTTTAAGGACCCTGAAGCATATGCAGCGAAAGCGGACGCGCTCATAGCGGCAAAAAACAAGGCAAGTGGTTCAATCAACAAAGTCTCGACATCGGTGACCACGCCACAGCGACGGCAAGATGGCGCCACGTCTCCCGCCAATTCTCCGAAAGCCCGCCAAAAAGATCCGCACAAGCGCGGCTGGTGCTATTATCACCTACGATGGGGTAACGAATCCCGCAACTGTCGTTTGCCTTGTACCTTCGCGGGAAATGCCTCGGCCGATCGTACATAGGGGCAGTTACGATTGGCCAGAACCGGCGCCTCTATGTCCATGATCGATTCACGGACACAGAATTTTTGGTCGACACGGGAGCCATCGTCAGCATAGTGCCGCCGACCGACCTCGAAACCAGATCGGGTAAGACAGGTCCCACTCTCATCGCGGTTAATGGCAGCCCAATTCGCACTTTCGGTAAACGGAAGATGTCCCTTGTGTTAGGCCTCCGCACGTACGAATGGCCATTCATCATAGCCGACGTCAAACAAGCGATCCTGGGCGCAGATTTTCTCTGGGCTTTTTCACTGATTCCTGATGTCCGCGGGAACGACCTCCGACCCTCCGCCGAAGATGAGCACGTCGCTCCGACAATCGCCTCCTCGCCCAGCCCTACTGTCCAGGCCGTCGTCGCGGCCCCCGACTCGTATGCTGCGATTCTGGCAGAGTTCCCAGAGCTGCTCGTCCAACGTTTTGACGCACCTTCGGCTAAGCACGGTGTGGTCCATCACATCCGCACCGAAGGCCCTCCCGTTTTCGCTCGGGCCAGGAGACTACCGCCAGACAAACTGGTGGTGGCAAGGGCGGAGTTCAGGAAGATGGAGGAAATGGGAATTGTCCGTCAGTCTGACAGCCCGTGGGCCTCGCCGTTGCACATGGTCTCCAAGGCATCTGGGGGGTGGAGGCCATGTGGCGATTATCGGCGTCTCAATGCTGTCACCACGGCTGATCGCTACCCCATACCGCACCTACAGGACTTTTCATCTGGGCTGGAAGGAGCGGTGGTGTTTTCCAAAATCGATTTGGTGCGAGGATACCATCAGATTCCGGTGCGACCGGAGGACATACAAAAAACTGCAACTATTACTCCGTTCGGGTTGTTTGAATGGTTGCGTATGCCTTTCGGTTTAAAGAACGCGGCACAGGCTTTCCAGCGACTGATGGACCGCGTGGGCCGGGGTTTACCCTTTTTGTTTATTTATTTGGACGACATCCTGGTAGCCAGCCCCTCAGTGCAAGAACACCAGGCCCATTTGCGGACCGTGTTCCAGCGGCTCCAAGACCACGGGCTCATTATCCAACCCTCCAAATGTCAATTCGGCCTGCCCGCTCTCGATTTTCTAGGGCACAGAATTACTCCTGCCGGCGCCGCCCCTTTGCCCGAGAAGGTGGAGGCTATCCGGGCTTTTCCCAGGCCCACCACAGTAAAAGGGCTGCAGGAGTTCGTAGGCATGGTTAATTTCTACCATAGATTCGTTCCGGCAGCGGCGCGAGTCCTGCGCCCGCTTTTCCAATGCCTTGCAGGGAATCCGGTAGAGTTGTTGTGGTCCCCGGCCGCAGAGTCGGCTTTTACGGCAGCTAAGGCAGCCTTGGCAGACGCCACCATGTTGGTCCATCCGAGCCCCTCCGCCCCCACGGCCCTGACGGTTGACGCCTCTGACGTGGGGTTCTGGAGCAGCAGGTTGGTGGCCGTTGGCAGCCTTTAGCGTTTTTCAGCCGGCAACTAAATTCGGCCGAGCTGAAATATAGCGCATTTGACCGAGAGCTTCTAGCTCTCTATTTAGCTGTCCGTCATTTCAGGTATTTCCTCGAGGGCCGCCCATTTGTGGCATTTACGGACCACAAGCCATTAACATTTGCTTTTTTGAAATTGTCTGACCCATGGTCGGCCCGCCAGCAGCGGCACCTGACTGCTATCTCCGAATTTACCACAGATGTCCGTCATATCGCGGGTAAGCTGAATGCCGTTGCTGACGCCCTGTCTAGACCTGCTTTTCCCCCTATTTCGGCGGTGGACTGCGAAGTGGATCCCCAGGAGCTCGCGGAGGCACAGCTCCTGGCGGATACCGTTTCGACGTACCAGTCCACCACTTCGGGATTGAAGTTGGCCCAGGTAGCTTGTGGGTCGGAGGGCACGAAAGTCTGGTGCGATGTTTCTCTTCCTCGTCCCAGGCCGGTAGTACCGCCCTCCCTTCAGCGCCGGGTTTTCGATGCCATTCATGGGCTGGCGCACCCGTCCATCCGCTCCACCTCTGCCTTGGTGGCAGCGAGGTTTGTCTGGCATGGCCTGCGGAAACAGGTAGCGGGGTGGGCACGTTCCTGCGTGCCCTGTCAGACCGCTAAAGTCCAGCGCCACGTCCAGCCCCCCGTACAGGATTTCGAAGTCCCGGCTTTTCGTTTTTTCCACATCCACGTGGATTTGGTCGGTCCTTTGCCTTCCTCCCGGGGCTACACCCACCTCCTCACGGTGGTGGATCGGTTCACCCGGTGGCCAGAGGCTTTCCCATTGTTTGATATCTCGTCAGCGTCTTGTGCTAGGACTTTGGCCCTTCATTGGGTAGCTCGTTTCGGGGTCCCGGCAGTTATTACAACTGACAGAGGGCCACAGTTCACTTCGTCCCTCTGGGCCGCGCTGGCGGAACTGTACGGGTCCAAATTACAACCCACAACTGCATATCACCCCCAGGCAAATGGACTCGTAGAAAGGTTCCACCGCCAACTTAAGGCGTCCCTCAGTGCAAGGCTTGAAGGCCCGGACTGGGTAGACCAACTCCCTTGGGTTCTTTTGGGCATCCGGACTGCTCCTAAGCCAGATCTCGGTGCGTCGTCCGCAGAGCTGGTATATGGCTCGACCCTTCGAGTACCCGGAGATCTGTTTCCGGAACCTTCAGCCCTGCTCCCTACAGTCCCATCAGCGTTAGCATCTCTCCGGGAACGGGTGGGCTCCCTGGCTCCAGTGCCGACTTCACGTCATGGGTGTCCCATGGTACATGAACCGTCTTCCCTGAAGGACTGTGAGTTTGTTTTTTTTGCGTAAAGATGCCCATCGCGCCCCGTTGCAGAGGGTCTATCAAGGGCCGTTCCGGGTTTTACGTAAGGGAACGGCTACTTTCACCTTAGACATGGGCAGCAAGAGTGAACTCGTCTCGGTGTCCCGGCTCAAACCTGCCCATTTGGACCCAGATCAACCAGTCCTGGTCGGTCAAACCCCTAGAAGAGGCCGACCTCCGTTAGTTCCGCCCAGTCCACAAACCCCCGTTCCGACAGTTCCTCCAGGACCCCCCGTTTCGGCAGTTCCCCTAGGACCCCCCGTTTCGGCAGTTCCTCTAGGACCCCCCGTGCCGGTAGTTCCTCCAGAACCTCTCGTGCCGGCTGTTCCACCAAGTCCGGAACCTCCGGCTCCTGTGGTTCAGGCTGTCCCTCTCCGTACTCGTTATGGTCGTGAAATCCGGCTCCCTGCTAGGTTCCGCACCTCGGGTTCTGGGGGGGGTCATGTAGCGACCATAGAGAATGGTCCAGGTCGTCGAACCCTCGGATTGGCCAGCGAGGTCACGTGGGAACGCGACCATGGGGATTGGTCCAGGGAACGACATCGTGATTGGCCAGCGATGTCAGGTGCGCGTTTAGCGCCCGTTTTGTCCTGTAACTTGTTGTTTATCTCTGTATGCGTGTATTGCGGCTGCAATAAACTTCGTCTACAACTAACGAGTTTCGGACTCGCCATATGATTCACTTTCTTGGCCTTAGTGAAACTCGAGTGGCTGCTTCTGAAACCGCTGCAGCTATCCTGCTGAGCCATAAGTCATTTAACCTTTGAGATATTCTTAAGGTGATAGTAGGCTGACTGAAGTCAGTACGCAGGCGGAGCAGCTGCTATAAGAGAGACAGAGAGAGAGAGAGAGAGAGAGAGGGGGAGAGGGAGAGGGAGAGGGAGAAGAGAGGGGAAGAGAGGGGGAAGGGAGGGGGAAGGGAGGGGGAAGGGAGGGGGAAGGGAGGGGGAAGAGAGGGGGAAGAGAGGGGGAAGAGAGGGGGAAGGAGAAGGGGAAGGAGAGGGGGAAGGAGAGGGGGAGGAGAGGGGGGAGGAGAGGGGGAAGGAGAGGGGGGGGAGAGAGGGGGAGGGAGGGAGAGAAAGAGAGGGGGAGAGAGGGGGAGAGAGGGGGAGGGGAGGAGAGGGAGAGGGGGAGAGGGAGAGGGAGAGGGGGAGGGAGAGGAGGGAGAGGGAGAGGGAGAGAGAGAGAGAGAGAGAGAGAGAGGAGAGAGGGAGAGAGAGGAGAGAGAGAGAGAGAGAGAGAGAGAGAGAGAGAGAGAGAGAGAGAGAGAGAGAGAGAGAGAGAGAGAGAGAGAGAGAGAGAGAGAGAGAGAGAGAGAGAGAGAGAGAGAGAGAGAGAGAGAGAGAGAGAGAGAGAGAGAGAGAGAGAACTGAGGAATGGAAATATGCAAGAAAGGTGTGGGAGGAGTTTTGGCATATTGGATGGATAACCCAAGTTGTAGAGTGATAGAGTTACATACGACGGAAGGCATATTGAAAGGTTGGGATGTATTATTGGCAGAGTTGATCAGGAGGAAAAAATGCAGTTGGCCAACAGGGTTGTAAACAATTCGTAATGCCCAAATGGAAACCTGCCCATATAAGGAGTTGTAATCTAGCAGCTGCACCACCTTGCTCCACTGTTTAGGACACAGGCTCACACTATCAGGCGAAGGGAGTCATTTAAGAACAAAGGACCCCTATACTCCTCTGTCTACTCCCTATCACTCGAGCTGTCCGTGGGGGAATGTTGCCGACTGGCCCGCTCCCGACTGCAGGAGTACGTGCTGAGGGACGCACTGAAGCCCGTGCAGCCAACGCCAAGGCCCTGTGGGCGAGGACCACAGTCTAGGGTCCTTCCGCTGCTGGACATGGGGGGGGGGGGGGGGGGGGGGGCAGGGTGTGGTGGAGAGAGACGCCCCTCCAAATAAGGGAAGGTGTGAGATGTAAATGTGAGTGCTCACAATCACGATGCCAGAGACAAAGTGGTGGAAACAAGAAATGTATTCACGAGTCTGCAGAACCGGGTGCCTCTCCAAACCGAGACACCCCGAGACAAACAAAGACAGTGCCTTCTCTTTATACAGTACAACTTCGTTGAATCTCCCTCCCTTCTGCTGAATCCTCCTCCCCTTCGGGCTCCTTCCAATCAGAGCGCTGAGGTGCACAATCTTCTGCATGGCAATTGGCAGTTCCCCAATCAGGGGCGTATTTGCAATATTCATTTACCTAGTTGAGCAAGCGCAGTAGTTATCCACATGACCCTTAGTTACCTTCACAACCCATTTCAACCCATCCCTGCTGCTTTGACA
Source organism: Rhinoraja longicauda (assembly GCF_053455715.1). Taxonomy (NCBI): domain Eukaryota; kingdom Metazoa; phylum Chordata; class Chondrichthyes; order Rajiformes; family Arhynchobatidae; genus Rhinoraja; species Rhinoraja longicauda. Next base: position 10,939,292 of record NC_135990.1, read on the forward strand.
CTCTCCTAAATTTATGGCCCTTTGTCCAGTCTGCCTCTATCCCCCTACCACACTCTCAGTGCTCCAACGAACTCGGTGGTAGTTCAATTATCCAGCCTGTCTCTGTCCCTGACGGTTTAATAGCCCTGTCCTTGGTAGAGTGGTTGTTCCAGTATCCTGTTTCTGGTGGTTTAATCATCCTGTTTCTCACAGAAGGGATTCTGTGTAAATTTGTAAATAAATATCTGCATTGAACGAGTAACCCTTTGGGAATGTCGGATGGAGTTGTTGGAAAGAAGATGTTTTGTAAATATGTATTACTTGAATAAAGTATTTTCTGATATAAATTTAAAAAAATCACTCCTAAAGGGACAAACACATTCCATTCTCAATGATAACATTTCTACCACAAGCATCCATCTTACTGCTTTCTACTGAAAATAAGCATCCATTTTATATTACCTAATAGCATAGATTCTCAGTCCCACCTGGTTACATTTGGCCCATATCCCTCCAAACCGGTCATATCCATAGAAACATAGAAAATAGGTGCAGGAGTAGGCCATTCGGCCCTTCAAGCCTGCACCGCCATTCAATATGATCATGGCTGATCATCCAGCTTCGTAACCTGTACCTGCCTTCTCTCCATACCCCTGATCCCTTTAGCCACAAGGGCCACATCTAACTCCCTCTTAAATATATATCATATCATATCATATCATATATATACAGCCGGAAACAGGCCTTTTCGGCCCTCCAAGTCCGTGCCGCCCAGCGATCCCCGTACATTAACACTATCCTACACCCACTAGGGACAATTTTTACATTTACCCAGCCAATTAACCTACATAGCCAATGAACTGGCCTCAACTACCTTCTGTGGCAGAGAATTCCACAGACTCACCACTCTCTGTGTGAAGAAATGTGTTCTCATCTCGGTCCTAAAAGACTTCCCCCTTATCCTTAAGCTGTGACCCCTGGTTCTGGACTTCCCCAACATCGGGAACAATCTTCCTGCATCTAGCCTCTCCAACACCTTAAGAATTTTATATGTTTCAATAAGATCCCCCTCAGTCTTCTAAATTCCAGCGAGTATAAGCCTAGTCTATCCAGTCTTTCTTCATATGAAAGTCCTGCCATCCCAGGGATCAATCTGGTGAACCTTCTCTGTACTCCCTCTAAGGCTAGAATGTCCTTCCTCAGATTAGGAGACCAAAACTGTACGCAATACTCCAGGTGTGGTCTCACCAAGGCCCTGTACAACTGCAGCAGAACCTCCCTGCTCCTATACTCAAATCCTCTTGCTATGAATGCCAACATACCACCATGTACCACCAACATAACATCCATGTACCTGTCCAAATGTTTCTTGAACGTTGTGATAGTCCCTGTCTCAACTACCTCCTCCGGCAGCTCGTTCCATACACCCACCACGCATTGAGTGAAAATGTTACCCCTCAGGTTCCTGTTAAATCTTTCTGAGTGGGGGTTGGTTAACCTTACCCCTAAGGCCCTTCTTACAAAACATTTGGAACTTACCTTGCAAAGGTTTCCACCACTCTGAAGTCAGCCTTGCATTTCTTAAATTTAGTTTTGTTTAATTTAGTTTAGAGACAGCGTGGAAACAGGCCCTTCGGCCCATCGAGTCCGCGCCGACCAACGATCCCCACACACTAACACTACCCTACACACACCAGGGACAATTTACTGTTATACCAAGCCAATTAACCCTCTGACCTGTACGTCTTTGGAGCGTGGGAGGGAACCGGAGCACCCGGAGAAAACCCACGCAGGTTATAGACAATAGACAATAGACAATAGGTGCAGGAGTAGGCCATTCAGCCCTTCGAGCCAGCACCGCCATTCAATGCGATCATGGCTGATCACTCTCAATCAGTACCCCGTTCCTGCCTTCTCCCCATACCCCCTCACTCCGCTATCCTTAAGAGCTCTATCCAGCTCTCTCTTGAAAGCATCCAACGAACTGGCCTCCACTGCCTTCTGAGGCAGAGAATTCCACACCTTCACCACTCTCTGACTGAAAAAGTTCTTCCTCATCTCCGTTCTAAATGGCCTACCCCTTATTCTTAAACTGTGGCCCCTTGTTCTGGACTCCCCCAACATTGGGAACATGTTTCCTGCCTCTAATGTGTCCAATCCCCTAATTATCTTATATGTTTCAATAAGATCCCCCATCATCCTTCTATATTCCAGTGTATACAAGCCTAATTGCTCCAGCCTTTCAACATACGACAGTCCCGCCATTCCGGGAATTAACCTAGTGACGGGGAGAACGTACAATCTCTGTACAGGCAGCGCCCGTGGTCGGGATCGAACCTGGGTCTCTGGCGCTGTGAGGGAGTGCGGCCCAAATTTCTTTGTTATTACCAGACAGATCCTCTCGGTTCATGATCTGGCTGATGTTCAGCCCATTAAAGTCCCAGCAGTGCAATTCAATATCATCATGGCTGATCGTCAGTACCCCCCATGCCGGGTCCTCCATTGTTCTTCCCCACCCCCCCACCCGACACACACAAGTGTTTGTGACCCTAGGGTACACTGCATGACACAGAGTGATTGAGCATTTCCATGTGCCTCATCACATTCAGTGACGGTCGGAGAGAGAGCACTGTGATCCAACCTCAGCAGCTGCCCGTGATTTTAACCTGGGTCAGTCCCACAGGAGGAGATTTCACATTGCAAGGGCCGCAAAATAATTTATTTCCTCTCCCACAGTCTCTGCCATTCCTGCCCCCCCCCTCGCTCTCCCCCTCCCTTTCCCCACCTCTCCCTAGCCCTCCATCTTCACTCCTCTCTCTCTCCCATCTCTCTCTCCCCCTCCCTTTCCCCATCACTCTCTCCTCTC
>NC_135990.1:10942636-10992645 GCF_053455715.1 Rhinoraja longicauda
ACTCTCCTCCCCTATTTGTCCAGTCTCCCTGCAATGAGTCCTAAGAAGGGTCTCGACCCGAAACGTCACCCATTCCTTCTCTCCAGAGATGCTGCCTGACCCGCTGAGTTACTCCGGCATTCTGTGTCGATCTGCCCTGCAATGAAACAAAGATCACCAATCCCGAATAAAGATTGCCAGTATCTTGTTTTTATTTTTTATTTTTTATTTTTTAAATATTTTTATTTTTGAAAAGCATATGTACAAATAGAAATAAAAGACAAATTTGTTACAAAGTTCTTACATAGCTTCAATTTTAAATTTTTAAAGAGAGAAAATAAAAAATAAAGAAGAAAGAAAAAAAAAACTATAAACTATTGGAAAGAGAGAATAAGAAAATTTTAAAAAAGGTATAACTATAAAAATTAAAGGTAGTAGATCCAACACAGTTGTACATCCAACCCTAAACTCAAGTTTCAACTTTTAATTTAAAATTTTTATTTTGGTCCTGTGCCAAACCCATTTACTTTTCTAAAAATTCAATAAATGGAGACCATATTTTAAAAAATAACTCAGGTTTGTCAATTAAGGCAAATCTTATTTTTTCCAAATGCAGGGTCTCTGTCATTTCCGTAGTCCACATTTTAATTGTGGGGGTTATTGTTTTTTTTCCAAAATTTAAGTATTAATTTTTTCGCAGTTATTAAACTGTAATCAAGAAAATGTACCTGACTTGTTGTAAAGTTTGTAGTATGTTCTGATAACCCTAATATAATTAATTTTGGATCCATATCCAATTGCTTGTGATAACTTTAGAAACTATTTAAAAAAATCTCCAACCAGAAATTTTGCTTTTTTATGCAAGTTACGAAAATATGAGTTAAATTAGCTTCTTGAAATTGACATTTATCACAAATAGGAGAGATACTAGGAAAAATCCTATTTAATTTCGTCTTCGAATAATGTAATCTATGTATTATTTTAAATTGTATTAAGGAATGTCTAGTATTTAATGAACATTGGTGTATATGTTGTAAACTTTCATCCCATATATCTTGCATTATGAGTTGATTCAATTCGTCCTCCCATGCTCGTCTATATGATTCTGATAACGGAATGTCAGTATCTAGGAGAGTATTATAAATAAAGGATATTAATTTATTTGATTTATTATGTCAATTCAGGCATACATCAAGAGTTTCTGGACCTCTAAACTTATATTCTTGCATGTGTAATTTTACATAATCTCTAAGTTGTAAATATCTAAAATAATTATTAACATGTAATCCATACTTCTGCTGTAAATCCTGAAAAGAAAGAAAAGTTCCCTTATGATAAAGATCTCCCACCCTTTTAATTCCATAACTTTTCCATTGAGCAAATCCTCTATCTAAGACAGACGGTTTAAAAGAAGGGTTATTCGCAATAGGGAGGAAAGCAGATAATTTACTCAGTTTTAAAGTAAGATTGAATTGTTTCCAGGTACGGATAACACTGTGTATAATGGGATTACCTCCATATGTTTTTTTATTTAAATTTATTGGAGCTAAGAGGATCGCACCAGTATCTTGTTGACTGACTGTTGTAATACATGCGTCTGGTCAATCGAGTTACTCAGGGACTGTGGGCGTTTGGTGAGATCACTGCTGGAAATGTCAACCTCTCCTCATCGCTCCAAACTACTTTCCCCTCAACCCAGAGAGAGATATAATAAACAAGAAGGGTGTCGACCCAAAACGTCACCCATTCCTTCTCTCCACAGATGCTGCCTGTCCCGCTGAGTTACTCCAGCACTCTCCAGAGATGCTGCCTGTCCCGCTGAGTTACTCCAGCACTCTCCACAGATGCTGCCTGTCCCGCTGAGTTACTCCAGCACTTTGTGACTGTCTTCTATAATAAACTTTGTCATTGTGCACCTCGTGTTAATCGGTAAATTTGATCTCTTGGTTAATGGGAACAATCTGTCGAAAGGAACAGATTAATGAGAGAGGGGATATAAGAAAATAACTGCAGATGCTGGTACAAATCGAAGGTGTTTATTCACAAAATGTTGGAGTGACTCAGTGGGACAGGCAGCATCTCTGGATGGAAGGAATGGGTGACGCATTGGGACGAGACCCCTCTTCAGACTGAATGTGCTGTCCAAAATGTGTTACAAAAACATTCTGGGTGGGCAGGGTCAGACTGGGACAGATCTGCCAACTCAGACAAGGCATTTTAACCACAGCTGAGAGCAGCAGCAAATCTTAGATGTGTAGGAGGAGAGAACTACAGATGCTGGCTTACACCGAAGATAGACACAAAATGCTGGAGTAACTCAGCGGGTCAGGCAGCATCTCAGGAGAGAAGGAATGGGTGACGTTTCGGGTCGAGACCCTCCTTCGGTCTGAAGAAACGTCACCCATTCCTTCTCTCCTGAGATGCTGCCCGACCCGCTGAGTTACTCCAGCATTGTGTGTCTACCGTAGAACGATTCATTGTTGGCTGAGGGAAAGGTGACAACGAAACAGTAAAATGAATCAGGAGGACAGTGAAACCAGTCAGAGAACTCGGGGGAGGGAGGGATGGAGAGAGAGGGAAAGCAAGGTTCACTTGAAGTTAGTACGCTGGGCCTGTAGCTCATCACCCATCATATCATATCATATCATATCATATCATATCATATCATATCATATCATATCATATCATATCATATCATATCATATACATACAGCCGGAAACAGGCCTTTTCGGCCCTCCAAGTCCGTGCCGCCCAGTGATCCCCGTACATTAACACTATCCTACACCCACTAGGGACAATTTTTACATTTACCCAGCCAATTAACCTACATACCTGTACGTCTTTGGAGTGTGGGAGGAAACCGAAGATCTCGGAGTAAACCCACGCAGGTCACAGGGAGAACGTACAAACTCCTTACAGTGCAGCACCCGTAGTCAGGATCGAACCTGAGTCTCCGGCGCTGCATTCGCTGTAAAGCAGCAACTCTACCGCTGCGCTACCGTGCCGCCCATCCTTTCTCTCCAGAGATGCTGCCTGTCCCGCTGAGCTACTCCAGCTTTTTGTGTCTGGCAAGTCTTAGATGACATAATCTCCAGTAGAGGCCCAGTGAGGCCCACCGGAAATTGGAGGAACAGCACCTCATATTTCGCCTGGGCAGCTTGCAGCCCAGCGGTATGAACATTGACTTCTCCAACTTTAGATAGTTCCTCTGTCCCTCTCTTCCCCTCCTCCTTCCCAGATCTCCCTCTACCTTCCTGTCTCCACCTAGTCTGAAGAAGGGTCTCGACCCGAAACGTCAACCATTCCTTCTCTCCTGAGATGCTTCCAGACCTGCTGAGTTACTCCAGCATTTTGTGAATAAATAATCTCCAGTAGAAAACGGTTCCACTGTACCTGAAGTAATTTTAGAATAACCGATGTAACCAGGATTAGATCTCAACGTTTAATGGGATCAATCGTTTCTGCTTTTCTATTGTACTTTACAAAATCAGGTGCTTGGTGCAAGTGCTGGCGGGTCTGGGGGGGGATTTCTGCAGATAACGGAAAAACATCTAGGTTTCATTTGGTTTAGTTTAGAGATACAGCGCGGAAACAGGCCCTTCGGCCCACCGGGTCCGCGCCGACCAGTGATCCCCACACACTAACACTATCCTACACACACTGAGGACAATTTACAATGATACCAAGCCAATTAACCTACAAACCTGTAGGGTCTTTAGAGTGTGGGAGGAAAATTAAGCACCTTGGAGAAAATCCTCGCAGGTTCATAAGTGATAGGAGAAGAATTAGGCCATTCGGCCCATTTCAGTCAAAGAGTTGTAAATCTGTGGAATTCTCTGACTCAGAAGGCAGTGGAGGCCAATTCTCTGAATGCATTCAAGAGAGAGCTAGATAGAGCTCATAAGGATAGCAGAGTCAGAGGGCATGGGGCGAAGACAGGAACGGGGTACTGATTGAGAATGATCAGCCATGATCACATTGAACGGTGGTGCTGGCTCGAAGGGCTGAATGGCCTCCTCCTGCACCTATTGTAGAAAAAAAAAAGTCTACTCCGCCATTCTATCATGGCTGATCTCTCTCTCTCTTCTAACCCCATTCTCCTGCCATCTCCCAATAACCTCTGACACCTGTACTAATTAAGAATCTACAGTATCTATCTCCGCCTTAAAAATATCCATTGACTTGGCCTCCACAGCCGTCTGTGGCAATGAGTTCCACAGATTCTCTAGATGCCACTTTGCCACCTTGCCACCCAGAGCAGTGTCACCACCCACTGGTGCCACCGACTGAGTTGCGTTAATGTCAACTGCTCAAAGTGCCCAACCAAAGGTGAGTCGTCAGTGAGTCGTCATTGAAGCAGGAAGGGAGTGGAAGAATCGGCTGTGGTGGTGAGTGGGTTTGGGTGTCTGGGGTTACAGCGGTAGAGTTGCCGCCTTTAGATTTAGATTTTTAGATTTAGAGATACAGCACGGAAACAGGCCATTTGGCCCACCGAGTCCGCGCCGACCAGCGATCCCCGCACATTAACACTATCCTACACCCACTAGGGACAATTTTTACATTTACCCAGTCAATTAACCTACAAACGTGTACGTCCTTGGAGTGTGGGAGGAAACCGAAGATCTCGGAGAAAACCCCACGCAGGTCACGGGGAGAACGTGCAAACTCCGTACAGACAGCGCCCGCAGTCGGGATCGAACCCGGGTCTCCGGCGCTGCATTCGCTATAAGGCAGCAACTCTACCGCTGCGCCACCGTCATTTTTGAGGTGAACGAGCTTGAACTTGTGTTTAACACGCAACGTAACTTTAATGCTGGTTGATCCCATTTTCTTTCCACTGCTGTGGTATCAGGGACCATTTGCAAAGCTCTACCAGTCTCTCGAGTCGAGCTCAGAAACTAATTAACACCAGCGGAGGATTCAACATTGACATTTCCTCGTACTATTTCCACACCTACTTTTTTTTCCATCAGTCACCATCCTCTGTTTTACACTTTGTTGAACTACCTTCCCACTACTACTCAAGACCCAACTGGAAAATGTGCTTCAGTCAGTGTTTTTTGAAAGCAAAATGTGGTATCTTTGCCACAGAAGGCTGTGGGGCCAAGTCAGTGGATGTCTATATACCAAAACTCTCTTTTGTTATCTTGTTTGTGACTGAACTTCAGCCAAAACGGTGCACGATAGCGCCTCAATTTTCGGCCCACCTTACTCACCATTGTCACTTCAGTGATAATGCAAGTAGTTTTATTGAAATCGGTGTTATATTTTTAAAGTTATTCACATTTTTAAGTTTAAAAGGAGGGGAGGGGGAGGGGAGGAGGGAGGGAGGGGGGAAGGGGGGAGTGGGAGAGAAGGGAGAGGGGAGGGGGGGTTGAGGAGAGAGGGGAGGGGGAGAGGAGAGGGTGCTGCACCAATGCAGGAGAGGTTTGGGCCCAATGGGTCCACGGTCTAGTTTTCAACTAAATATTTGTGTTTAGCTGCTGTATAAAGCAAAAACTATCACCAATGCTAGTTTTGGCAAGGCATCCCTTGAGAAAGGAGATGAGAGGAATTTATTTAGTCAGAGGGTGGTGAATCTATGGGATTCATTGCCACAGATGGCAGTGGAGGCCAAGTCAGTGGGTATTTTTAAGGCGGAGGACATATTCTTGATTAATACGGGTGTCAGGTGTTACGGGGAGAAGGCAGGAGAATGGGGTTAGGAGGGAGAGATAGATCAGCCATGATTGAATGGTGGAGTAGACTTGATGGGCCCTGATGGGCATTCAAGAGAGAGCTAGATAGAGCTCTTAAGGATAGCGGAGTCAGGGGGCATGGGGAGAAGGCAGGAACGGGGTACTGATTGAGAATGATCAGCCATGATCACATTGAATGGCGGTGCTGGCTCGAAGGGCCGAATGGCCTCCTCCTGCACCTATTGTCTATTGTCTATTGTCCATTGAATGGCCTAATTCTACTCCTATCACTTATGACCTTACGATTGTTGAACTTGCTGCCGTCCATTGTCGGTACAGAGTTATTTTTTTTATCAGGTAACAAATTTTCCAATTGGGTCGAGAATTAAAAATCCAAACCTGAGTGGAGGTTTAGCAAGGTCATTCGGCCCATCGAGTGGACTCTGTCATTCAGTCACAGCTGGTGTATTTATTTCCTCTCTCCCTGGTTCGCCAGCCTTCTTCCTGTAACTTTAGACTGATCTGGTTTAAAGAAGATTGCCAGTAAAGCTCCTACAATCTATGGCACTTTCCCATCCTGTAAACAACAGGTAATCCCATTGCAGTGGAGTTTATCATCCACTCTGGTTTAGTTCAGTTTAGAGATACAGCGCGGAAACAGGCCCTTCGGCCCACCGAGTCCACGCCGACTAGCGATCCCCGCACACTAACATTATCCTACACACTGCGGAACGATTTACAATTTTTACCAAAGCCAATTAACCTACAAACCCACTTGACTTTGGAGTGTGGGAGGAAGGACACGCTAGAGGCAGGAAACATGTTCCCAATGTTGGGGGAGTCCAGAACCAGGGGCCAGAGTCCAGAATCAGGCCATTTAGAATGGAGGTTTTCACTCAGAGAGTTGTAAATTTGTGGAATTCTCTGCCTCAGAAGGCAGTGGAGGCCAATTCTCTGGATGCTTTCAAGAGAGAGATAGATAGAGCTCTTAATGATAGCAGAGTCAGGGGAGAGGGCAGGAACGGGGTACTGAGTGAGAATGATCAGCCATGATCACATTGAATGGCGGTGCTGGCTCGAAGGACCGAATGGCCTACTCCTGCACCTAATGTCTATTATCTATTGAAACCGGAGCACTCAGAAAAGACCCACGCAGTCGCAGGGAGAACGTACAAACTCCACACAGACAGCACCCGCTGTCAGGATCGAACCCGGGTCTCTGGCGCTGTTGGGCAGCGACTCTACCGCTGCGCCACCGTGCAACCCTTTGACGCCCTTACTTATCAAGAGACATGTTAATCTCCGCTTTAAAAGTATCCAATGACTTGGCCTCTACAGCCGTCTAGCAATGAATTCCACAGATTCACCACTCTCTGACTAAAGACATCCCTCTCCTCAACTCCATTCTAAAGTCCGGGAGCAGAGCAAGGACGCCCGTTGGCTGAGCACTAAAGTAAGTGCCAATCACAGTTGAGCAGGCAGTTTAAAAAGAGCGCCAAAAGGAAGCTAGTAGTCAATTTCAAAAGTCCGGGAGCAGAGCAAGGACGCCCGTTGGCTGAGCACTAAAGTAAGTGCTAGTTTAAGTGAGAAGTCAGGTAAATTGGACAATCAGGCAATTTAATTGGTAATATAAGCAATACTTGCAAAAGGGTGCAGCCCTGTTCAGGTGCAGCCCAGTGAGGGAAGTGCCCAGTGAGAAAAGTGCGAGTCTTCGGCGAGGAGGCTGAGGTGAGGAGGATACGATTGTTTTAAGCCAGAGCTGGTTATAGGCACAAGGTGATGGCGGAAAAGTTGGTGCGGTGTGTTTCCTGCAGGATGTGGGAAGACAGGGACGTCGCTGGAGCTTCTGGGAGCTACACCTGCAAGAACTGTGTCCAGGTGCAGCTCCTGAAGGGACGTGTGGTGGAGTTGCAGAGGCAGTTGGATGACCTCAGGGCCATCCGAGAATGCGAGAGTTTCCTCGACAGGACCTATTGTGAGGCTGTCACGCCAAGGGTCCAGGTCGAGCGAAGGTGGGAGACTGTTTCCGGGGGGAGTGGACGTGGACTACAGGACACCCCAGTGGCTGTGCCTATTGCAAATAGGTATACCCTCTTGGGAACTGTCGGGGCAGAAGACGTTTCCAGTCCGAGTGGCGGACCTGTTGGCAAGGATACACGACAGGGGAGACCGAAGTCTGGAAGAGCCGTAGTGGTCGGTGACTCCATAGTCCGAGGGACGGACAGAAGATTCTGTGGCAGCAGGAGGGACTTGAGGATGGTCTGTTGCCTCCCTGGTGCCAGGGTTCAACACATCACAGACCGGCTTCAGAAAATCCTAGTGAGGGAAGGCGATCAACCTGAAGTCGTTGTGCACGTGGGCACGAATGACGTCGGGCGGAAGAGGAAGGAGGTGCTACAGCGGGAGTTTAGAGAGTTGGGAAAAGCGCTGAGAAGTAGGACGTCGAAGGTGGTTATCTCTGGACTGCTACCGGTACCTCGTGCTGGTGAGGCCAGGAACAGAGAGATAGAGGGTATGAATTTATGGCTGAGGGGCTGGTGCAGAGAGCAGGGATTTAGATTTCTGGACCACTGGGATCTCTTCTGGGCTAGGGGTGACTTGTACAAAAGGGACGGGTTGCATCTTAACAGCAGGGGGACAAACATTCTGGCAGGCAGGTTTGCTAGTTTGACACCTGTGGCTTTAAACTAAGTAGTGGGGGGAGGGGTTAACAAATTGTGAATATGAAGATGAGGTCAAAGGGAATACAGGAGATATTGCAAAAGACTTTCGGAAGAATGGGAACAGAAGTTCTAGAGCGGAAAAGAAATTAAGGGCAGGGCCAATTGTGAACGATGTGAGAGAGGAGGTAAATACAGAAGTTAAAGTGTTGTACTTAAATGCGCGTAGTATAAAAAATAAAGTGGATGAGGTTGAGGCTCAGTTAGTCATGGGCAAGTATGATGTTGTAGGGATCACTGAGACATGGTTACAAGAGGACCAGGGCTGGGAACTGAATATTCAGGGGTACACAACGTATAGAAAAGACAGACAGGTGGGCAGAGGGGGTGGGGTTGCTCTGATGGTAAGGAATGATATTCATTCCCTTGCAAGGGGTGACATAGAATCAGGAGATGTTGAATCAGTATGGATAGAAATGAGAAATTGTAAGGGTAAAAAGACCCTAATGGGAGTTATCTATAGGCCCCCAAACAGTAGCCTCGACATAGGGTGCAAGTTGAATCAGGAGATAAAATTGGCGTGTCAAAAATGTAATGCTACGGTGGTTATGGGAGATTTCAACATGCAGGTAGACTGGGAAAATCAGGTTGGAAATGGACCCCAGGAAAGAGAGTTTGTAGAGTGCCTTCGAGATGGATTCTTAGAACAGCTTGTACTGGAGCCTACCAGGGAGAAGGCAATTCTGGATTTAGTGTTGTGTAATGATCCTGATCTGATAAGGGGACTAGAGGTAAAAGAGCCATTAGGAGGCAGTGATCACAACATGATAAGTTTTACTCTGCAAATGGAAAGGCAGAAGGGAAAATCGGAAGTGTCGGTATTACAGTATAGCAAAGGGGATTACAGAGGCATGAGGCGGGAGCTGGCCAAAATTGATTGGAAGGAGGCCCTAGCAGGGAAGACGGTAGAACAGCAATGGCAGGTATTCCTGGGAATAATGCAGAGGTTGCAGGATCAATTTATTCCAAAGAGGTGGAAAGACTCTAAGGGGAGTAAGAGACACCTGTGGCTGACGAGGGAAGTCAGGGACAGCATAAAAATTAAGGAGAGGAAGTATAACATAGCAAAGAAGAGTGGGAAGACAGAGGATTGGGACTCTTTTAAAGAGCAACAAAAGTTAACTAAAAAGGCAATACGGGGAGAAAAGATGAGGTACGAGGGTAAACTAGCCAATAATATAAAGGAGGATAGCAAAAGTTTTTTTAGGTACGTGAAGAGGAAAAAAATAGTCAAGGCAAATGTGGGTCCCTTGAAGACAGAAGCAGGGGAATTTATTATGGGGAACAAAGAAATGGCAGACGAGTTAAACCGTTACTTTGGATCTGTCTTCACTGAGGAAGATACACACAATCTCCCAAATGTTCTAGGGGCCGGAGAACCTAGGGTGATGGAGGAACTGAAGGAAATCCACATTAGGCAGGAAATGGTTTTGGGTAGACTGATGGGACTGAAGGCTGATAAATCCCCAGGGCCTGATGGTCTGCATCCCAGAGTACTTAAGGAGGTGGCTCTAGAAATAGTGGAAGCATTGGAGATCATTTTTCAATGTTCTATAGATTCAGGATCAGTTCCTGTGGATTGGAGGATAGCAAATGTTATCCCACTTTTTAAGAAAGGAGGGAGAGAGAAAACGGGTAATTATAGACCAGTTAGTCTGACATCAGTGGTGGGGAAGATGCTGGAGTCAATTATAAAAGACGAAATTGCTGAGCATTTGGATAGCAGTAACGGGATCATTCCGAGTCAGCATGGATTTACGAAGGGGAAATCATGCTTGACAAATCTACTGGAATTTTTTGAGGATGTAACTAGGAAAATTGACAAGGGAGAGTCAGTGGATGTGGTGTACCTCGACTTTCAGAAAGCCTTCGACAAGGTCCCACATAGGAGATTAGTGGGCAAAATTAGGGCACATGGTATTGGGGGTAGGGTACTGACATGGATAGAAAATTGGTTGACAGACAGAAAGCAAAGAGTGGGGATAAATGGGTCCCTTTCGGAATGGCAGGCAGTGACCAGTGGGGTACCGCAAGGTTCGGTGCTGGGACCCCAGCTATTTACGATATACATTAATGACTTAGACGAAGGGATTAAAAGTACCATTAGCAAATTTGCAGATGATACTAAGTTGGGGGGTAGTGTGAATTGTGAGGAAGATGCAATAACGCTGCAGGGTGACTTGGACAGGTTGTGTGAGTGGGCGGATACATGGCAGATGCAGTTTAATGTAGGTAAGTGTGAGGTTATTCACTTTGGAAGTAAGAATAGAAAGGCAGATTATTATCTGAATGGTGTCAAGTTAGGAGGAGGGGGAGTTCAACGAGATCTGGGTGTCCTAGTGCATCAGTCAATGAAAGGAAGCATGCAGGTTCAGCAGGCAGTGAAGAAAGCCAATGGAATGTTGGCCTTCGTAACAAGAGGAGTTGAGTATAGGAGCAAAGAGGTCCTTCTACAGTTGTACCGGGCCCTGGTGAGACCGCACCTGGAGTACTGTGTGCAGTTTTGGTCTCCAAATTTGAGGAAGGATATTCTTGCTATGGAGGGCGTGCAGCGTAGGTTCACTAGGTTAATTCCCGGAATGGCGGGACTGTCGTATGTTGAAAGGCTGGAGCGATTGGGCTTGTATACACTGGAATTTAGAAGGATGAGGGGGGATCTTATTGAAACATATAAGATAATTAGGGGATTGGACACATTAGAGGCAGATAACATGTTCCCAATGTTGGGGGAGTCCAGAACAAGGGGCCACAGTTTGAGAATAAGGGGTAGGCCATTTAGAACGGAGATGAGGAAGAACTTTTTCAGTCAGAGGGTGGTGAAGGTGTGGAATTCTCTGCCTCAGAAGGCAGTGGAGGCCAGTTCGTTGGATGCTTTCAAGAGAGAGCTGGATAGAGCTCTTAAGGATAGCGGAGTGAGGGGGTATGGGGAGAAGGCAGGAACGGGGTACTGATTGAGAGTGATCAGCCATGATCGCATTGAATGGCGGTGCTGGCTCGAAGGGCTGAATGGCCTACTCCTGCACCTATTGTCTATTGTCTATTGTCTAAAGCTACGTCCTTTTATTCTGAGGCAGTACCCTCTGGTCCGAGACTCTCCCACTACTGGAAACATCCTCTCTGCTTTCGCTCTACCTAAGCCTTTAATCATTCAGCCTGGATTGTGGGTTTGGGATTCAGGGAAGGTGAGACGATTCCATTTCCTGGGATCTGCTCCCCCTTCTCCTGATGGTGGAAGTCAATGTTTTGCAATCTGTATCTAAGAAGACATTGCACTAGGGGTTGCCAACTATCTCTCTCCCAAATAAGGGACAAGGTGATGTCATCGCCCCGCGCCCCACGTGACCTCGCCCAGCCAGTGGCCACGTGCACCCGCTCCACCAATGGAGGCCGCCCAGGCCGGGAGGCGGGTGTAAGAAGTATAGATTTCCACAAATCGTTTAACTTCTATATAAGAGTTTTATTACAAATACAACGCAGAGAGCAAGATACAGATAACACTAAACAAATCAGGCATGGATCATAGATCAGGTCGGCAATATGAAAGTCAGGCATGGATCAATCCGCCTAGGGGATTGCTCTACAGCGGGTTGCTACGCAATCTCCGCTAGGTGATGCCTGGGCCTCCAGACCTACACTGTCCGGGCCTACAGTGTCCAGGCATACAGGTTCCGGGCCTACAGTGTCTGGGCCTACAGTGTCCGGGCCTACAGTGTCCAGGCATACAGGTTCCGGGCCTACAGCGTCCGGGCCTACAGTGTCCGGGCCTACAGCATCCGGGCCTACAGCGCCGGGCCTACAGCGCCCCTCGGACCTACAGCGTCCGGGCCTACACCGCCCCTCGGGCCTACAGCGTCCGGGCCTACAGTGTCCATACCTACAGCGTCCGGGCCTACAGCGTCCAGGCCTACAGTGTCCAGACCTACAGCATCTGGGTCTACAGTGCCTCCCGGGCCTAATACAGGACAAGGGCGGTCCCATAAGGGACAAACCAATTTAGCCCGATTTGGCTAATTTGGGACAGTTGGCAACCCTATATTACACTAACTCTGGGAGGACCTTACACCATGACACAACCCAGAGAATGCTCCCAACACCCATTACACAGAATGTGAATGCAGCAATGTGGACCCGGGTTCGATCCTGACCACAGGCGCTGTCTGTACGGAGTTTGTACGTTCTACCTGTGACTGCGTAGGTTTTCTCCAGGTGCTCCGGTTTCCTCACACACTCCAAAGACGTACAGGTTTGTAAAAACATAGAAACATGGAAACATAGAAAATAGGTGCAGGAGGGGGCCATTCGGCCCGTCCAGCCAGCACCGCCATTCAGTATGTGTAAGAAAATAACTGCAGATGCTGGTACAAATCGAAGGTATTTATTCACAAAATGCTGGAGTAACTCAGTCCGAAGAAGGGTCTCGACCTGAAACGTCACCCATTCCTTCTCTCCTGTGATGCTGCCTGACCTGCTGAGTTACTCCAGCATTTTGTGAATAAATACCACCATTCAGTATGATCATGGCTGGTTATCCAGAATCAGTACCCCGTTCCTGCTTTCTCCCCATATCCCTTGATTCCGTTAGCCCTAAGAGCTAAATCTAACGCTGTCTTGAAAACATCCAGTGAATCGGCCTCCACTGCCTGCTGTGGTTCTTACTCATAAACATATAAAACACGAGCCTGGCTGGAAAGAGTGGGGTTTGCTTTGATCTGTCCGCGTTTTAACTGTGCACCAAATCTTCAATCATTTACAGCTCAACAGGAAATCTCCCCGACAGGTTAGTGCTTCCTGGTGCCAGCTGACCGCAGCTTGAAGCAAGATGCTCTTTGTGATTTGGCCCGCTGTGATGGTCAATGATGGAGGGGGGAAGGGGGGTGTGGGATGGAGATCCTGGCTGATGTAGAGTCCACAATCCACACCACATACCCCTGTGGGACGGGACCTGGCAGTGGCAGGGCCTGGATGTGCTGGTCACCAGGTTTTGTACCCAAGGATGGATTTTCACTTAGTTTCATTTATTGTTGTCTAGTCTAGTTCTAATCAGTTTAGTTTAGAAACATAGAAGCATAGAAAATAGGTGCAGGAGGAGGCCATTCAGCCCTTCGAGCCAGAACTGCCATCCAATATGAGCGAGGAGAGGGGGAGAGAGGGTGGAGGAGAGAAGAGGGGGAGAGGGAGGGAGGGGGAGGGAGAGGGAGAGAGAGAGAGAGGGAGAGGGAGAGGGAGGGAGAGGGAGAGGGAGAGGGAGAGGGAGAGGGAGAGGGAGAGGGAGGGGGAGGGGGGAGGGGGGAGGGGGGAAAGGGAGAGGGAGAGAGAGAGGGGAGAGGGAGAGAGAGAGGGGAGAGGAGAGAGGGTGGGGGAGGAGGAGGGGGAGGGGGAAAGAGAATACTTAAGTACAGTATTATCTGAAATAATTTGATAGCAAGCATAAGAATGCTTTGCACTGCCCCTCGTTACACGTGACAATAATAGACGTAATGCTGCCTTATCCTGTCACCAGCTGTTGTGGTGAATCCTGCCACAACACCAACTAACATTGCCCTTTACCCTTGTTCCTTGTGTTTAGTTTATTCATCAGTGATAGGAGCAGAATTAGGCCATTCGGCCCATCAGGTCTTCTCCGCCATTCAATCACGGCTGACTAGTTGAGTTTAGGGATGCAGCGTGGAGACAGGCCCTTCGGCCCATCCATTCCACACCGACCAGCGATCCCCCGTTCACATCAGTCGTATCCGACACACACGTGGGGGGCTATTTTACAGAGGGCCAATTAGCCGGCAAACCCGCACGTCTTTGGAGTGTGGGGGGAAACAGGGGGACACTCGGAGAAAACCCACGCGGGTCACGGGGAGAACGTACAAACTCCGTACAGACAGCGCCCGTAGTCAGGATCGATCCCGGTTCTCTGGCGCTGTGAGGCAGCGACTCTACCGCCGCGCCACCGTGCGTCCCTGCTAGCCGCTCAGCTGCTGACTTGCAATCCCACTTCATAGGTTCGTAAGTGAGAGGAGCAGAATTAGGCCGTTCGGCCCATCAAGTCTACTCCGCCATTCATCATGGCTGATCCATCTCTCCCCCCGAACCCCATTCTCCTCCCTCCTGTGCGCTGCACCTCTTTAGAGCGCGGCAGGACGATGGTGAAGATCGCAAGGAGACTCAACTAGCGAGCGAGCAGGAAGGGAACCATGATTAATTAACTTTTGTGACCAGCCACTTCCTCCCGAAAGCAGACTCAACAACAACTTGCTATGAGGTTGCAGGGTGGACAGCTTGTGTGAGTGGGCGGATGCATGGCAGATGCAGTTTAATGTGGATAAGTGTGAGGTTATCCACTTTGGTTGTAAGAATAGGAAGGCAGATTATTATCTGAATGGTGTCAAATTAGGAAAAGGGGACGTACAACGAGATCTGGGTGTCCTAGTGCAACAGTCACTGAAAGGAAGCATGCAGGTACAGCAGGCAGTGAAGAAAGCCAATGGCATGTTGGCCTTCATAACAAGAGGAGTTGATATAGGAGAAAAGAGGTCCTTCTGTAGTTGTACAGGGCCCTAGTGAGACCGCAGCTGGAGTGTTGTGTGCAGTTTTGGTCTCCAAATTTGAGGAAGTGCATTCTTGCTATTGAGGGAGTGCAGCGTATGTTCACGAGGTTAATTCCCGGAATGGCGGGACTGTCATATGTTGAAAGACTGAAGCGACTGGGCTTGTATACACTGGAATTTAGAAGGATGGGAGGGGATCTTATTGAAACATGTAAGATTATTAAGGGATTGGACACGCTAGAGGCAGGAAACATGTTCCCAATGTTGGGCGAGTCCAGAACCAGGGGCCACAGTTTAAGAATAAGGGGTAGGCCATTTAGAACGGAGGTGAGAAAAAAAGTTTTCAGTCAGAGAGTTGTGAATCTGTGGAATTCTCTGCATCAGAAGGCAGTGGAGGCCAATTCCCTGGATGCTTTCAAGAGAGAGTTAGATAGAGCTCTTAATAATAGCAGAGTCAGGGGGTATGGGGAGAAGGCAGGAACGGGGTACAGATTGCGGATGATCAGTCATGATCACGGTGAATGGCGGTGCTGGCTCGAAGGGCCGAATGGCCTACTCCTGCATCTATTGTCTATTGTCTTTAACTTCCATAAAAGATGCAGAAAGTCCACAAGCAATTGAAAACTGCACGTTAATGTATAAAGATCACAGCGTGACTGGATTTCACCCACGCACACTTACTTCAAACAACTTTAATAACACAACATTTTCTACGCTTGGGATTATAGTGCTTTGATATTGCTGCTTTTATAGATTCATGTGTTTATTTTTTTGTAAATAGTTAATTAAAATTAATTTTTGATTAAAAAAAATAAATTAAAAAAGATCAAGGGAATATACTGCAAGCAGAGCCTTAATAAAGGCAGCCAACGTCAACAGACCCACAACACCCTCTCATTCACTACCACCATTAAACCGTCCCAGAGATGGAACTAACTTCAGAACCAAGGACTTGTAGTGGCCTGGCGGAGGCCAGAGAAAAGGCAAGACGCCAGGCAGTGTTTAGTTAGATTCTTTTATTAGGCTGTGAGCTCCTGCCCACAGCGTAGTTCTCCTAGGGATAAGATACGCCTTCCCTTGGCCTGGCTTTTAACCCCTTTCGCCTGTCCGTCACGTAACGAGGGGGCTGACCCAAGGAGTGGCCTGATCCGCCACAGACTCAAGTTTAATGTGTAAGAAGGAACTGCATACAGAGAATCATGGAGTGATACAGTGTGGAAACAGGCCCTTCAGCCCAACTTGCCCACACCGGCCAACAATGTCCCAGCTACACTAGTCCCACCTGCCCGCGTTTGCCCCATATCCCTCCAAACCTGTCCTATCCATGTATAGACAATAGACAATAGACAATAGGTGCAGGAGTAGGCCATTCAGCCCTTCGAGCCAGCACCGACCGCCATTCAATGCGATCATGGCTGATCGCTCTCAATCAGTACCCCGTTCCCGCCTTCTCCCCATACCCCCTCACTCCGCTATCCTTAAGAGCTCTATCCAGCTCTCTCTTGAAAGCATCCAACGAACTGGCCTCCACTGCCTTCTGAGGCAGAGAATTCCACACCTTCACCACTCTCTGACTGAAAAAGTTCTTCCTCATCTCCGTTCTAAATGGCCTACCCCTTATTCTTAAACTGTGGCCCCTTGTTCTGGACTCCCCCAACATTGGGAACATGTTTCCTGCCTCTAATGTGTCCAATCCCCTAATTATCTTATATGTTTCAATAAGATCCCCCCTCATCCTTCTAAATTCCAGTGTATACAAGCCTAATTGCTCCAGCCTTTCAACATACGACAGTCCCGCCATTCCGGGAATTAACCTAGTGAACCTACGCTGCACACCTGTCTAACTGTTTCTTAATTCAGCAGGTATATATTCACAAAATGCTGGAGTAACTCAGCAGGTCAGGCAGCATCTCAGGAAAGAAGGAATGGGCGACGTTTCGGGTCAAGACCCTTCTTCAGACTGATGTCAGGGGGGCGGGACAAAGGAAGCCCTTAATTCAGCAGCGACAGTTGTCCGACAAGGTTGACTGATTATTGCCCAGCAGTACACCGATCCATGTTCTCCAGAGATGCTGCCTGACCCGCTGAGTTACTCCAGCACTCTGTGCCTGTCTTTGGTATAAAACCGGCACCTGCAGTTCCTTCAGATTACATAAGTGCTGGAGTAACTCAGCGGGACAGGCAGCATCTCTGGAGAGAAGGAATGGGTGATGTTTTGGGTCGAGACCCTTCTTCAGACTGAAAGCCAGGAGGGAGAGAGTTAAGGGCTTGTCCCACTTTAGGCGATTTTAAGGCGACTGCCGGTGACTAGGCTGTCGCCGACAGTTCGCTGGGTGTCGCGGGCATGATCGTGAGGAGTCTTCCAAGATTCGTAGTGGATCCGGAGTGAAATTTCTCGGCGACAGCTGGCTTGTCGCCAGGTATCGTTGCTTATTGTGGGCGCTGTCTGTCGCGTGCTGTCCCCAGGTTTGCTAGCTTCTCTTAGATGCATTTAGAAGCACGTAATATTAAAATAAGTCAAGTCATTTCAAAATACCATAAAATGCTTGTGTTTAACCAATTTATTTACCGTCAGGACATTCGACAG
This sequence comes from Rhinoraja longicauda, assembly GCF_053455715.1. NCBI lineage: Eukaryota > Metazoa > Chordata > Chondrichthyes > Rajiformes > Arhynchobatidae > Rhinoraja > Rhinoraja longicauda. Next base: position 10,960,141 of record NC_135990.1, read on the forward strand.
GTAGATCGGAGGCGACAGTTTAACGGTCAGGTAAGCGTGGGAATTTTCGCGATGTTTATGGCCTCAGCCATTACATTTAAAGTGGGCTCCCAACCCAGATACGCAACCCAGAAACCAGATATGCATCTCCCGTACATTTTCAAAGAATGCCCACACACCTTTCACAAAAATCCACTTAACCACTTTTAAAATCAATGTTTTTAATACAGCTATTAGTAAACTGGAAGTAAATCCAGTTTATGCCTTGTTACAGTGATGCTTGGTTTTTAAGTAACCCATACAAGATGTTATAGAAACATAGAAACATAGAAAATAGGTGCAGGAGTAGGCCATTCGGCCCTTCGAGCCTGCATCGCCATTCAATATGATCATGGCTGATCATCCAGCTCAGTAACCTGTACCTGCCTTCTCTCCATATCCCCTGACCCCTTTAGCCACAAGGGCCACATCTAACTCCCTCTTAAATATAGCCAATGAACTGTCCTCAACTACCTTCTGTGGCAGAGAATTCCACAGATTCACCACTCTCTGTGTGAAAAAAAAGTTCTCATCTCGGTCCTAAAAGACTTCCCCCTTATCCTTAAACTGTGACCCCTTGTTCTGGACTTCCCCAACATCGGGAACAATCTTCCTGCATCTAGCCTGTCCAACCCCGTAAGAATTTTGTCAGTTTCTATAAGATCCCCCCTCAATCTTCTAATTTCCAGCGAGTACAAGCCGAGTCTATCCAGTCTTTCTTCATATGGAAGTCCTGCCATCCCAGGAATCAATCTGGTGAACCTTCTCTGTACTCCCTCTATGGCAAGAATGTCTTTCCTCAGATTAGGAGACCAAAACTGTGCGCAATACTCCAGGTGTGGTCTCACCAACACCCTGTACAACTGCAGTAGAACCTCCCTGCTCCTGCACTCAAATCCTTTGGCTATGAATGCCAACATACCATTCGCTTTCTTCACTGCCTGCTGCACCTGCATGCCTACTTTCAACGACTGGTGCACCACGACACCCAGGTCTCGTTGCATCTCCCCTTTTCCTAATCGGCCACCATTCAGATAATAATGTGCTGGAGTAACTCAGCGGGTCAGGCAACAGCCCTGGAGCGGATAATGTACCCCAGCACTTTGTATTGACAGCAACTGCCTACTCTGCGCATTGTACTGTAGCCGATGTGCCGACCAAGGATTTAGCTGACAAAGCAAAATTGTTTACCAGTGAGAATGACTGTTTTTATTTCTATCCCTGTGTTTGTGGAGAGTTTTACTCACAGTGGCACCATGCCCACCACAGGCATTCATTATAGACTAGACTGGAAACACATTCTGCATCAAAACAAATTACGTGTGGCTGCTCCTTCTAAAACACTCCTGGATTTACGGCAAGTTCAAAACTCTCAAGTACTTACCGACTTGTCAGTGATTTCAGCGACAATCAGGATGCCGGAGAAGAATTGACAGCGTGGGAATTTGGCGATGTTTCAGAAGACGGTGTAATCTCCACCTCATTGTCGTGCTCATTGTCGTCGGGTAAAAGAAAGTTTTGGCGATCTGCTACGACTTTGACGGTCGCCGGCAGTCGCCTAAGTGGGACGGGCCCTTTAGTGACATGTACATTCTACATTTCCTTGAGCATCGTCTGCTTGGCTCTGTCGTTTTCACACCTTACCCTTCCCATATCTCTGGTCTCCCTCTCCCCTGAGTCTGAAGAAGGGTCTCGACCTGGAATATCACCCATCCCTTCTCTCCAGAGATGCTGTCCGACCCGATGAGTTACTCCAGCTTTTTTGTCAAGTCAAGTCAAGTCAATTTTATTTGTATAGCACATTTAAAAACAACCCACGTTGACCAAAGTGCTGTACATCTGAATAGGTACTAAGGGAAAAAAATGAAACATACAGTAGCACGCAAACAGTTCACAGCGCCTCCTCAATGAGCCTCAAACGCTAGGGAGTAGAAATAGGTTTTGAGCCTGGACTTAAAGGAGTCGATGGAGGGGGCAGTTCTGATGGGGAGAGGGATGCTGTTCCACAGTCTAGGAGCTGCATCCGCAAAAGCGCGGTCACCCCTGAGCTTAAGCCTAGACCGCGGGATAGTGAGTAGCCCCAAGTCGGCCGACCTGAGGGACCTGGAGTTAGAGAGGGGGGTTAGAAGATTTTTGATGTAGGGGGGGGAATGTCCATTTAGGGCTTTATACGTGAATAGGAGGAGCTTGAAGTTGATTCTGTACCGTACAGGGAGCCAGTGTCTACCTTCGGGAAGAATGTTCCCAATGTGCAGGGAGAATGTTCCCAGTGTTGGGCGAGTCCAGAACCAGGGGCCACAGTCTTAGAATAAAGGGGATGCCTTTTAAAACTGAGGTGAGAAGGAACCTTTTCACCCAGAGAGTTGTGAATTTGTGGAATTCTCTGCCACAGAGGGCAGTGGAGGCCAATTCACTGGATGGATTTAAGAAAGAGTTGGATAGAGCTCTAGGGGCCAGTGGAATCAAGGGAAGACTGGCACGGGTTATTGATTGTGGACAATCACCCATGATCACAATGAATGGCGGTGCTGGCTCGAAGGGCCGAATGGCCTCCTCCTGCACCTATTTTCTATGTTTCTGTTTCGGTTTAAACCAGTTCCTTCCTACACATAACATCTGTGGAGGGAATGGATGGACAGTTTCAAGTCGGGTCTCTTCTTCAGGCACTGTCTGTCTGTGTGGAGTTTGCACGTTTCCCTGTCACCCCGGTTCCCTCTCACTTCCGAAAGATATGTGGTTGTAAGTTCAAGGAAGGAGCTGCAGTTGCTGATTTACATCACGGTCTGGTTTGGCTCAGCCACCAAGCACGACATCCGGAGGCTGCAACAGATCGTTCGCACAGCTGAGAAGGTTGTTGGCTGCAACCTCCCCCCCATCGACGAACTGTCCACTGCAAGGGCCAGGAAGCGAGCGGGCAAGATCATCTCTGACCCCTCTCACCCTGGCCACAAACTCTTCGAAGCACTTCCCTCTGGAAGGCGACTCCGGACTGTCAAAGCAGCCACAGCCGGACATAAAAACAGCTTCTTTCCAAGAGTGATAGTTCTACTCAACAACCAAAGTCTCCTTTTTGCTCTGGTTTATTTTCACCCACATGTTTAGACCCTAATGTTGTATCCTTGTTATTTTGATGTGTTTATGCTTTATTCTTAATGGTTAACAGTATGTTTGTGTTGTCATTTGTGAGCGGAGCACCAAGGCACATTCCTTGTGTGTGCACATACTTGGCCAATAAACGTATTAATTGATTGATTGATTGATTGATTGATTGATTGATTGATTGATTGATTGATTGATTGATTGATTGATTGATTGATTGATTGATTGATTCACATCGATGTTTTTACAAGATAGATACAGGTCTCTGGCGCTGTGAGGCAGCAACTCTACCGCTGTGCCACCGTGCCACCCAACTTAATCAGGGATTTTGTTTGTGCATGGCAATAATCTCACAGATCTGTCCGCAAAAAAAAATAATTCACCACTCCATGGTACACGTGATAATGAAAGACTCATTGAGATGTGAATAAACTGAAGCTTATATCGCTGTGGGAGTAATCAGTATTTATTGGCTACCGTACAAATATAAATAGCATAACATATTAAAAAAATCAGTTGATATTAATGTGCAGGAATAAACCGCAGATGCTAGTTTAAATCGAAGGTAGACACAAAATGCTGGAGTAACTCAGCGGGTCAGGCAGCGTCTCGAGAGAGAGAAGGAATTGGTGACGTTTTCGGCTTCAGGAATGGGTTATGTTTCCGGTCGAGACCCGTCTTCAGGAATGGGTGACGTTTCGTGTCGAGCCCCTTCGGGTCTCAACACGAAACGTCGCCCATTCCTGAGCCCGAAACGTCACCCATTCCTTCTCTCTCTCTCTCGAGATGCTGCCTGTATCTGCTGAGTTACTCCAGCATCTTGTGCCTGCCTTCGACGTTAATGTGCATAACAATAATAATAATAAAATAATATTCATTTATTGTCATTGCAACGAGTACAACGAAATAAAAAAATTGTGTAAAGATTTAAAATCTAAAGCTTCCACCTATTCGCAATGGTCATCCAGTCATCGTCAGTCAACAGTGTAATCACTGTAACTGCCAGCAATCCTACACTCTTTGTGATATTCCCTAGTGCACAGTTTACTGTTCACAACACACATTTTGGACGAGTCTACTCATGGTGGAAATTCTGTGACCCCCGGCTTTGCATTTCACTCTTTCACCTTTCACCCCCTTCACCTTTCACCTCCTCCCCTTATACCCCCTCACCTTTCACCCTCTCACCTTTCCCCTCCTCCCCTTACACCCTCACCCTTCCCCTTTCACCCCCTCACCTTCCCCTTTCACCCCTCACCTTTCCCCCTTCACCTTTCACCCCCTCACCTTCCCCCCCTCACCTTTGCCCCTTCACCTCCTCACCTTTCACCCCCTCACCTTTCCCCTCCTCACCTTTCCCCCTTCCCCTTTCACCTTCACCTTTCCCCCTCACCCCTTCCCTTATCACTCACTCACCCTTCTTCACCCACACCTCTCACTTCCCCCCCCCTCCCACCCTACCCTGTGCCCCACCTACACTAGCACCCATTTCACCCCTCCCCCCCTCCACATTCCTTCCTCTGGCTTCACAATTTGCACCTCTTCTATCCTTTTCTCTCACAATCTTTCCCCCCCCCGCATCTCTGCCCTTTGACCTACCATCTGCCTATCTAACACCCCCCCACCATTTGCCCTGCGTTCACCAGGTCACCTGCTGCACTTTGTCCTGCCCCTCCTCTCTTCCAGCTTTCGCCCCCTCCCCTCCCCACCCCCCACAATCAGGGACCCCTGACCCGAAACATCACCTGTCCACGTTCTCCAGGTACGCCGACTGACCTGCAGAGTTACTCCAACAGAAAGAAAGACACAGAGTGCTGGAGTAACTCAGAGGGGTCAGGCAGCATCTCTGGAGGACGCGGATAGGTGACGTGTGGGTCGGGTCCCGTCTTCAGCGCTCACTCCAACACTGCGTGCCTTTCTTATGCAGACCAGCGTCTGTTGGTCCTTGCTTCTACACCGCCGACCCACTAAGAACAAAACCGGGGGAGGAACAGCAATGCATCAGAGGACAATGGCCCACAAATATCACAATCAGCTCCTCACTTCACCACGCACGACTAGAAACAATAATTACTAATAACAATAACATTCAATAAAGTGCAATGATGCAACTGAGGCATAAAGCAGCACAGGAAATACACCGATCAGCCAAAACATTATGACCACCTGCCTAATATGCTGCTGGTCCTCCGTGTGCAGCCCCATACGCAGCAGGGTGCGATGCACTGTGTATTGTGACACATTCCTCCCGTGACCACCTTTAACATTTTCTGTGACTTGTACCACAGTCGACCTTCTGCGGATTCAGACCAGACCGGATAGCCTTCGTTGCCCTCGTGCATCGATGAGCCTTGGGCGCCCAACACCCTGTCTGTCTCCGGTTTGTGGTTTGTCCCTCCTCGGACCATGGTCGGTAGGTACTCACCACTGCTGACCGGGAGCACCCCACAAGCCTTGCCGTTTCAGAGATGCTCTGACCCAGTCGTCTGGCCATAACAATTTGGCCCCTTGTCAAAGTCGCTCAGGTCTTTACTCCTGCCCATTTCTCCTGCATCCAACACGTCAACTTCAAGAACTGACTGTTCACTTGCTGCCTAATATATCCCACCCCTTGACAGGTGCCATTGTAACAAGATGATCAATGTTATTCACTTCACCTATCAGTGGTCATAATGTTTTGGCTGATCGGTGTATAAATAAGTATGCAACTATGGGAATGTATCTGTGGAAGTTTCCAACCTTCCCAAGGACCAACAAGATCCCAGCGATCGTCGTAAGTTCTAGGAGCAGAATTGGACCACTTTTGCTCAGAATGCCCTCATCTGCAGCCACTTGTGTCTCTCTGAATAGATAGAAACAGAAAATAGGTGCAGGAGGAGGCCATTTGGCCCTTGTGTTACACAAACCGCACAGGGTGGTGAATCTGTGGCATTCATTAGCGGGAGAGTCTGGGACCTGAAAGCACAGCTTCAGAATAAAAAGGATGTACCTTGAGAAAGGAGATGTGGACAAAACCTCCTTAGCCAGAGGGTGGTGAATCTGTGGAATTAATAGCCACAGAAGGCTGTGGAGGCCAAGTCAATGGATAGTTTAAGGCAGAGATAGATAGAGAGACAGAGAGCGAGAGATAGATAGATAGATAGATAGATAGATAGATAGAGAGAGAGAGAGAGAGAGAGATAGATAGATAGATAGATAGATAGATAGATTCTTGCTTAGTACAGGTGTCAGGGGTTATGGGGAGAAGACAGGAGAATGGGGTTGAGAGGTAAAGATAGATCAGCCATGATTGAATGGCGGAGTAGACTTGATGGGCCGAATGGCCTAATTCTGCTCCTATCACTAATGAACATGAACGGGAGCCTGTGTCCGCTATAACAGAAGTCCGTTATTTCGAGGGTTTACTGTACATCTAACTTGCCGCCGTGCGGAACATATCACAGGACAAGCAGGGGAAAGGTTGAGGGTCTGAAACGGACAATCTCAAACTCTGCCCCCCCCCCCCCCCCTATGTTTTTGGTTTAGTTTAAAGAGATACAGCGCGGAAACAGGCCCTTCGGCCCACCGGGTCCGCGCCGACCAGCGATCCCCGCACACTAACACTATCCTACACACACTAGGGACAATTTTTACATTTACCAAGCCAATTAATCCACAAACCTGCATGTCTTTGGAGTGTGGGAGGAAACCGAAGATCTCGGAGCAAACCCACGCAGGTCACGGGGAGAACGTACAAACTCCGTACAGACGGCGCCCGTGGTCGGGATCGAACCCGGGCGCTGCATTCGCTGTAAGGCAGCAACTCTACCGCTGCGCCACCGTGACCGCCCAGGTGCCAGAGGTTACGGGGAGAAGGCAGGAGAATGGGGTTAGGAGGGAGAGAGAGATCAGCCATGATTGAATGGCGGAGTAGACCTGATGGGCCGAATGGCCTAATTCTGCTCCTATTCCTTATGACCTGACGTGTTGACCCCTATGTCTTCCAGGGTCAAGTTGAACATTGGGAGGAACCTGAAGATAGTTCCGTGTTCCTAGTTAACCTCCCTGCAATATCAGTGCATGGTAGCATTAAGTATTAATCCACTGCCGACAACATTAGAAGGTCAGCCCACCTCCTTTGTTAGCATTTCAAAAGCAAGTTCTTCCAATGCTTGAAAGCAGAAAGCTGCTTAAAAGCAGGAATACCGAAGGCATCTTGCCACAGAGCAAACTACTGCGGTTGGGCGCGTGAAGAGGGGAACAAGGAACGGCCCCAGCAGTCAAGGTGGAATAGTCGGGTCAACTTTCATCAATCAAAATGGCCACGAGGGTAAGTTGCTCGAGATAACCAAAGAGGCAATACCCCTGGGAGGTGGTAATAGTCATAGAGTCATGGGGTAAATACAGCGTGGAAACAGGCCCTTCTGCCCAACTTGTCCACACCGCTCAACATTTCCCAGCTACACTAGTCCCACTTGCCCGCGCTTGGTCCATATCCCTCCACACCTGTCCGATCTATGTACCTGTCTAACTGTTTCTTAAATGATGGGATAGTCCCAGCCTCAACTACCTCCTCTGGCAGCTTGTTCCATACACCCGCCACCCTCTGTGTGAAAAAGTGACCTCTCGGATTCCTATTACATATTTTCCCCTTCACCTTGAACCTATGTCCTCGATTCCCCTACTCTGGGCAAGAGACTCTACCCGATCCATTCCTCTCATGATTTTGTACACCTCTGTAAGATCATCCTTCATCCCCCTGCGCTCTAAGGAACGAAGACCCAGCCTGCTCAACCTCTCCCGATAGCTCACACCCTCCAGTCCTGGCAACATCTTCATAAATCCTTTCTGAACCCTTTCAAACTTGACAATATCTTTCCAAGAACATGGAGCCCAGGACTGAACACAATATTCTAAATGCGTCTTATACAACTGCATCTTGACCTCCCAACGTCTATGCTCAATACTCAGTACACATAAGGGGAGAGGGAATTGTGTTACCTAAGCACAACGAGTTATTGATAAGGAGGGAGCTTCCAATTAGTTCAGTTTAGATGATGAAATGTGTAGGAAGGAACTGCAGATGCCGATTTAAACTGAAGATCGGGACAATTTACACTTCTACCAGGCCAATTAACCTATAAGACCCGTGCGTCTTTGGAGTATGGGAGGAAGCAGAAGGGCTCGGAGAAAACTCACGCAGGTCACGGGGAGAACGTGCCGACAGTGCCTGTACTCGGGATCGAACCCGGGTCTCCGGCGCTGTGAGGCATCAACTCTACCACCGCGCCACCGTGCAGAGGGGAAAGGGTAACGATGTTATTTGTTTCACTCTGCCGGGGGGGGGGGGGGGGGGGGGGGGAAAGAAGTTAAAACCATTGCAGAACCTGACAAAGGGCTGTCACCAAGACAGAATAGAAAGCAACACTGGACAGGTGTACAGTAGAGGCTGTGCTGCCCTGAAGATAGTAACTAGCATGCAATTGTTCCACGCCCCTCTCATGAGAGAAGCATTCGTATGAGCCGGCTTTATCTTCAGTAAATTGTCTTATGAGGAGCAAACAGTTATCGTCATTCGAGGAACAGGGCAGCTCCCTCTCGCTGTTGAACCTCCAGGTGTAGTCTGCGTGGTAAGACTGCTTCGGGCAGGAGATGTACACAGGGATGTCTTCACCCAGGGGCAGGTGAAGCACCGTCGCGTCGGATGGAGGCCTTTGGAACGAGGAACGCAACTTGGCAACTAGGAGGGTGAAACGAGAGATCGTTAGTTGGCAGGAGACCGAAGGAAGCTGCTGAAATCTTGAGGCAAACACAAAATGGTGGAGGAACTAAACAAGTCAATTTAGTTTAATTTAGTTTAGTGTAGTTTAGTTTAGTTTAACTTAAGTTTAGTTTAGTTTAGTTCAGCTTAGTTTAATTTAGATCTGGGTGTCCTAGTGCATCAGTCACTGAAAGGAAGCATGCAGGTACAGCAGGCAGTGAAGAAAGCCAAAGAAATGTTGGCCTTCATAACAAGAGGAGTTGAGTATAGGAGCAAAGAGGTCCTTCTGCAGTTGTACCGGGCCCTGGTGAGACCGCACCTGGAGTACTGTGTGCAGTTTTGGTCTCCAAATTTGAGGAAGGATATTCTTGCTATTGAGGGCGTGCAGCGTAGGTTCACTAGGTTAATTCCCGGAATGGCGGGACTGTCATATGTTGAAAGACTGGAGCGGCTGGGCTTGTATACACTGGAATTTAAAAGGATGAGAGGGGATCTTATCGAAACATATAAGATTATTAAGGGGTTGGACACGTTAGAGGCAGGAAGCATGTTCCCAATGTTGGGGGAGTCCAGAACCAGGGGCCACAGTTTATGAATAAGGGGTAGGCCATTTAGAACTGAGAGTTGTAAATCTGTGGAATTCTCTGCCTCAGAAGGCAGTGGAGGCCAATTCTCTGAATGCATTCAAGAGAGAGCTAGATAGAGCTCTTAAGGATAGCGGAGTCAGGGGGTATGGGGAGAAGGCAGGAACGGGGTACTGACTGAGAATGATCAGCCATGATCACATTGAATGGTGGTGCTGGCTCGAAGGGCCAAATGGCCTCCTCCTGCACCTATTGTCTGTTGTAAATTGTTCCTTGTGTGTAGGATAGTGCTAGTGTGTGGGGTTCGCTGGTTGGCACGTATTTGGTGGGCCGAAGGGCCTGTTTCAGCGCTGTATCTCTAAACTAAACTAACATAAGTATTTGAGATTTTACATCCTTCAACCACTTTCAGTTTAGACATACAACCTCAGCGTGTAGTAAATATTACCAACACAGAAGGCCATTCGGCCTATCCTACCCATGCAAGCTCATTACCCCTCTGTGTCCTTCCCAAAACTGCATCTCTGCTTTAAACAATGACCCCAGTGATCTCAATTGAAGTTCAACAAATAAGCTACTGCCTGGATAGAGTTGCATGTGTTGAGGATGTTTCCACTAGTGGGAGAGTCTAGGACTAGAGGTCATTGCCTCGGAATTAAAGGACGGTACTTTAGGAAGGAGATGAGGAGGAATTTCTTTAGTCAGAGGGTGGTGAATCTGTGTAATTCTTTGCCACAGAAGGCTGTGGAGGCCAAGTCAGTGGATATTTTTAAGACAGAGACAGATAGATTCTTGATTAGTGCGGGTGTCAGGGGTTATGGGGAGAAGGCAGGAGAATGGGGTTAGAATAGATCAGCCATGATTGAACGGCGGAGTAGATTTGATGGGCCGAATGGCCTAATTCTGCTCCGATCACGAATTAATCTTATGAAACTCTTGCCCCTATTTTGTCCCTTCTTACAGAAAGAGGAAATCAGTCTCATGTCCTCACTTAGAATCAAAAGTACATCGCTAAGGGATTTCAAAAATAGATTAGCCTGCTTTTAAAGACAGGCACTCTATTTGGACGTATATCTGATCATATTTAGTCCCAGTGGTTACAAAAGGCCACAGTGACACATCCTAACAACACAACGTCCATGGGATTCATGCCAAGTGCTGTATATCTGAAATGAGGAGATCTGAATGCGCAACCAAGAACTTTGGAAATGGTGCAGAGGAATTGGGGTTGGGTCGGCACAGTGGCGCAGCGGTAGAGTTGCTGCCTTACAGCGCCAGAGACCTGGGTTACATCCTGACTACGGGTGCTGTCTGAATGGAGTTTGTACGTTCTCCCCGTGACCTGCGTGGGTTTTCTCCGGGTGCTCCGGTTTCCTCCCACACTACAAACACCTACAGGATTGTAGGTTAATTGGCTTCAGTAAAGATTGTAAATTGTTCCTTGTGTGCAGGACAGTGCTAATATGCGGGGATCGCTGGTCGGCGCGGATTTGGTCGGCCCGAAGGGCCTGTTTCTGCGCTGTATCTCTAAACTAAACTAAACTGAACTAAAGGAAGTTTACCAGAATTTAGCCCGGATTAGAGTGGAGATCCTTCAAGGTGAGGTTGGACTGACTTGGATTGCTTTCTCTGGAATGCTGGAGGTGGCTGGGAGACCCGATGGAAGTATTTAAAATTATGAGAGGCATAGATAAGGTAGACAGTCAGAACCTTTAACCCCGGGGTGGAAAAATCAAATACTAGAGAGCACAGGTTTAAGGTGAGAGGGGCAAAGTTTAAAGGAAGTGTGAGGGGCAACTTTTCTCGAATACAGAGGGGTGGTGAATGCCTGGAATGCCCTGCCAGGCTGGGGGGTTGAGGCAGATACGATAGTGGTGTTTAAGAGGCTTTTGGATAGGCATAATGGCTATGCAAGGAATGGAGGGACTTAGATGCGTAGGTCTAATGCAGAGATGGGATGGTCTTGGCATCATGTCCAGCACAAATGGGCTGAAGGGCCTGTCCTTGTACTACACCGATCAGCCAAAACATTATCACCTGATGAGCCAAAACATTATGCCCACCTGCCTAATATGCTGCTGGTCCTCCGTGTGCAGCCCCATACGCAGCAGGGTGCGATGCGCTGTGTATTGTGACACATTCCTCCCGTGACCACCATTAACATTTTCTGTGACTTGTGCCACAGTCGACCTTCTGTCGGTTCGGACCAGACGGGATAGCCTTCAGTTGCCCTCGCGCATCGATGAGCCTTGGGCGCCCAACACCCTGTCGCCGGTTTGTGGTTTGTCCCTCCTCGGACCACTGTCGGTCGGTACTCACCACTGCTGACCGGGAGCTCCCCACAAGCCTTGCCGTTTCAGAGATGCTTTGACCCAGTCGTCTGGCCATAACAATTTGGTCCTTGTCAAAGTTGCTCAGGTCTTTACTCCTGCCCATTTCTCCTGCATCCAACACATCAACTTCAAGAGCTGACTGTTCACTTGCTGCCTAATATATCCCACCCCTTGACAGGTGCCATTGTAACAAGATAATCAATGTTATTCACTTCACCTTCAGTGGTCATAATGTTTTGGCTGATTCGGTGTATGTTTTAACTGAGCCTGTGGGCAGTGGAGTAAAACCATGCATTATATGAATGTTTTTCAAAGCAGTCTTACCTTTGCTGTTGGTACAGCCATCACCACTTATAAGATTTTGAAGGCCATTCCTGTGAACAGAAATGAAATATCTATTTTGGAAATTATATCATGATAAATCTTCTCTGAAGCCTTTCAAGCTTGACTGCATCTTTCCTATAACATGGTGATCAAAACATCCGCTCAATCCAGGCCTCCTGATGGAAGGAGAATCTCCACCCCACCTTGTCTGGGCTAGTCCCACCATGCCGTAGAGTCACAGAGTGATACAGGCCCTTCGGCCCAACTTGTCCACACCGGCCAACATGTCCCAGCTACCACTAGACCCACCTGCCTGCGTTTGGACAAGCTAGATGCAGGAAAAATGTTCCCAATGTTGGGCGAGTCCAGAACCAGGGGCCGCACAGTCCTTGAAGAAAGGGGAGGCCATTTAAAACTGAGGTGAGAAGAAACTTTTTCACCCAGAGAGTTGCGAATTTGTGGAATTCTCTGCCACAGGAGGCAGTGGAGGCCAAATCACTGGATGAATTTAAAAGAGTTGGATAGAGCTCTAGGGGCTAGTGGAATCAAGGGATATGGGGAGAAGGGTTACTGATTGTGGATGATCAGCCATGATCACAATGAATGGCGGTGCTGGCTCTAAGGGCCAAATGGCCTCCTCCTGCACCTCCATGCTTCTATGTTTCATTTATTGTATTGGTTACAGAGTACTATGATCAGATTCTATTGCGCTGGTCTATCTGGGATAGTTGACAATAAATCTCTCTGGACTCTTGAATCTTGAACTACAGGACGCAAATAATGGAGCACAATCTAACCACATGGACATCACCAGCCAGCGCGTAATCAACACTGGATGAAGACCAGAGGTGGGACAACAAGTCCATAATGGAAAATCCCGCTGTGACCTGTTTAACAGACAGTTGACATTGACATTAAACATCTGAAAATCGGCTCACACACAACACCCAGATGAGTTCTCCTTCTATTGCCAGTTGTAGAAACATAGAAAATAGGTGCAGGAGGAGGCCATTTGGCCCTTCGAGCCAGCACCGCCATTCATTGTGATCATGGCTGGTCATCCACAATCAGTAACCCGTGCCTGCCTTCTCCCCATACCCCCTGACTCCGCTATCCCTAAGAGCTCTATCTAGCTCTCTCTTGAATGCATTCAGAGAATTGGCCTCCACTACCTTCTGAGGCAGAGAATTCCACAGATTTACAACTCTCTGACTGAAATGGGCCGAATGGCCTAATTCTGCTCCTATCCCTTGATTCTGCCAGCCCCTAGAGCTCTATCTAACTCTCTCTTTTAAATTCACCCAGTGAATTGGCCTCCACTGCCTTCTGTGGCAGAGAATTCCACAAATTCACAACTCTCTGGGTGAAAAGGTTTTTTCTCACTTCAGTTTTAAATGGCCTCCCCTTTCTTCTGGGACTGTGGCCCCTGGTTCTGGACTCCCCCAATATTGGGAACATTTTTCCTGCATCGAGCATGTCCAAACGCAGGCAGTTGGGACTCGTGTAGCTTCTTAGACTGTGTGGCCCCTGGTTCTGGTCTCCTCCAACATTGGGAACATTTCTCCTGCATCTAGCTTATCCAGTCCTTTTATAATTTTATCCGTTTCTGTAAGATCCCCTCTCATCCTTCTAAATGCCAGTGAATACAAGCCCAGTCTTTCCAATCTTTCCTCATATGACAGTCCCGCCATCCCGGTGCTCCCTCAGTACTTCACAGGAACTTGTCAGGGTTTAATGCTGTGGATGGAAAGCATAAACGGAAAGACTTACCTCAAATTAGGCACGACAGGGACACATTTCTTTTGGTGGGGATCCCATCCACAGTAAGGGTCTCTGGCCTGCACACAACTTGCACACGAACCAACGTATTGCTCACACTGCACCAGTGGGAACCGAACCAGCTCCATGGTGGAAGTGACGTACAGAAGTTTCTAAATAGAAAAAGTGTTTTTTTTAAATTATTATTATTTTCAATGTTTCTCGATGACCATTAAATATGGGGAAATATTTCTAGTCATTGATATTAATAAAACATAATTATTGGAAAATAATTCCAGACAATGCTGTTGATAAATACCAATAGTTTAGTTTGAAGGAGGGTCGCCCATTCCTGAAGATGGGTCTCGACCCGAAACGTCACCCATTCCTTCTCTCCTGAGATGCTGCCTGACCCGCTGAGTTACTCCAGCTTTTTGTGATACCTCCGAATAGTTTCGTTTAGTTCAGTTTAGAGATACAGGGCGGAAACAGGCCCTTCGGCCCACCGGGTCCGCGCCGACCAGCGATCCCCGCACACTAACACTATCCTACACCCTAGGGACAATTTTTTACATTTGCCAAGCCAATTAACCTACAAACCTGTACGTCTTTGGAGTGTGGGAGGAAACCGAAGATCTCGGAGAAAAACCACGCAGGTTCACGGGGAGAACGTACAAACTCCATACAGACGGCGCCCGTAGTCAGGATCGAACCTGAGTCTCCGGCGCTGCATTCACTGTAAGGCGGCAACTCTACCGCTGCGCCACCGTGCCCCCCTTTGAAATAGGCCCCTTTGGCCCATCCTGTCCGCACCGACCAGCGATCCCCGCACTTTAACACTATTCTACACACACTAGGGACAATTTTCAATTATACCAAGCCAATTAATCGACAAACCTGCACGTCTTTGGAGTGTGGGAGGAAACCGAAGATCTCGGAGAAAACCCACGCAGGTCACGGGGAGAACGTACAAACTCCGTACGGACAGCACCCGTAGTCGGGATGGGACCCGGGTCTCTGGCGCTGTGAGGCAGCAACTCTACCGCTGCGCCACCATAAAGGGTTTCATATCTTTTTAAAAATTATTATTATTTTCAATGTTTTTCTATAAACATGAAGTATGGGAATTATTTCTGGTCAATGCTAGAAATAAATACTAGGTTTGGGAAAAATATTTGTGCCCAATGTTATCTATAAATACTAATAAAAGGAAAATATTGCTGGTCAATTTTATTGATAAGTAATAATTATAGGGGGAATATTTCTGGTCATTGATATTAATAAACAATTATCGTAGGAAAATATTTCCGACAAAGCAATTAAAAATGACTAAGTATCGGAAAATATTTCTTCTCATTGATATTAATAAATAATGTATGAGAAAACACTTCTGGTCAATGCTGTTAACAAATACTAGTAATGGGAAAATAGTTCCAGTCAATGGTATTAATAAATAATTATAGGAAAATATTTCTGCTCATTGAAATGTATAAGATTATTAAGGGGTTGGTCACGTTAGAGGCAGGAAACATGTTCCCAATGTTGGGGGAGTCCAGAACCAGGGGCCACAGTTTAAGAATAAGGGGTAGGCCATTTAGAACGGAGATGAGGAAAAACTTTTTCAGTCAGAGAGTTGTGAATCTGTGGAATTCTCTGCCTCAGAAGGCAGTGGAGGCCAATTCTCTGAATGCATTCAAGAGAGAGCTAGATAGAGCTCTTAAGGATAGCGGAGTCAGGGGGTATGGGGAGAAGGCAGGAACGGGGTACTGATTGAGAATGATCAGCCATGATCACATTGAATGGCGGTGCTGGCCGAATGGCCTCCTCCTGCACCTATTGTCTACTGTCTATTGTCTATTGATATTAACAAAAAATCATTGTGGGAAAATATTTTCAGATAGGAGAGCGTACAAACTCCGTACAGACAGCACCCACAGTCAGGATCGAACCTGGGTCCCTGGCGCTGTGAGGCAGCAACTCTACCGCTGGACCACCCTGCCAAATTATTTCTGGTCAATGGTATTAATAAATAATAAGTATGGGAAAATATTTCCGGTTAATGCTGTTAATAAATACTAAATAAAGGGAAGATAGACACATAATGCTGGAGCAACTCAGCGGGACAGGCAGCATCTCTGGAGAGAAGGAATGGGTGACGTTTCGGGGCGAGACCCATCTTCAGGAATGGGCGACGTTTTGGGTCTCGACCCGAAACGTCACCCATTCCTTCTCTCCAGAGATGCTGCCTGACCCGCTGAGTTGCTCCAGCATTATGTGTCTGTCTTCGATTTAAACCAGCAGTTCTTTCCTGCACACTAAATAAAGGGAAGATTGTTACAGGCAACTGTGGTAATGAATAATTATCGGGACATATTTCTGGTCATTGGTTCTGCTGATTATCATTTCCAGGTCAGAGGATGACCATTGACCTTTGAACTTACCCTGGCGGAGTCGAGGGACATTGATAAGATGGGAGCGGGCTGCTTCAAAACATTGAGCTTCGCTATGATGAAGACGGAGGTCCCAGTCTCAAGAACCTTATGGATTGTACCATCTCCTGTGGGTTGAAGAAGAATGGCCAGGGTTTCAGAGAGAGGAGAACATTCACCATCCGCATACAAGGCATTCCACAGCAGATGGCAATAATAGACAATAGACAATAGGTGCAGGAGGAGGCCATTCGGCCCTTCGAGCCATCACCGCCATTCAATGTGATCATGGCTGATCATCCACAATCAGTACCCCGTTCCTGCCCTCTCCCCATACCCCCTGACTCCGCTATCCTTAAGAGCTCTATCTAACTCTCTCTTGAAAGCATCCAGAGAATTGGCCTCCACTGCCTTCTGAGGCAGAGAATTCCACAGATTTACAACTCTCTGAGTGAAAACGTTTTTCCTCACCTCAGTGCTAAATGGCCTGTTTCTGGACTCTGGCCCCTGGTTCTGGACTCCCCCAACATCAGGAACATGTTTCCTGCCTTTTAAGGTCAGAGATCCCAGCCCAAACATCTCGGAGAAACAATGTCCTAGGTTCATGTACATAAGAGCAGGATTATACCCATTGATGATCAGCCATGATCATATTGAATGGCGGTGCTGGCTCGAAGGGACGAATGGCCCCCTCCTGCACCTATTTTCTATGTTTCTAATGTGTATCAACTGGCTTACCCATGGCTAGGAACAGCAACCGGAACTCCTCTCCATGCAGGCCAATAGTGGAATCCACTACTATCCTCTTGATGTGTGTCCCTTTACTGGTCATGAGTGGATATCTTCCGATGGGATGAATCCAAGAGTCCATTTCAGGATGATCTTCCACAAGGGCAAGCACTTCGTCTGGCAATTCCTTTGTGTTGTTGACACACTGCGGCAAAGAAGGGAGCAATAACAGAGAGCAAGTTATTTGCCAGGCCAATAGGCTTGCGTGCCACAGGTGAGGACCAGACTCAGGTCCACCTCTGTTATCAGACTTCAAACAGAATCAAGGGATACGGGGAGAAAGCAGGAACAGGGTCCTGATTCTGGATGATCAGCCATGATCACATTGAATGGTGGCGCTGGCTCGAAGGGCCGAATGGCCTACTCCTGCACCTATTTTCTATGTTTCTGAACGGTCCTTCCATAAGTTCGGGCACTTGTCCGATTCAACACTACCCCCTTTGTGGACGTTTTGTGTCTGTCTATTGATTAATTTCGTTTTAGTATAGGTTAGTAGAGATACAATGCAGAAACAGGCCCTTCGGCCCACCGAGGCCGGGCTGACCAGCGATCCCGCACACCAGCACTATCCTATGCACAAGGGACAATTTACAGTTTGTATCAAAGCCAATTAACCTACAAACCTGTACGTCTTTGGAGTGCGGGAGGAAACCAGAGCACCCGGAGAAAACCCACGCAGGTCACGGGGAGAACGTACAAACTCCATACAGACAGCACCCGTAGTCAGGGTCGAACCCGGGTCTCTGGCGCTGTGAGGCAGCAACTCTACCGCTGCGCCACCGTGCCGCCCTAAACTGAACCATACACACACGTACCTGGTCCTATTCTCCCCCCACTGTATACCTCGTGTGTAACACTGACAGCCCGGCTCTCCATCGCCTCCTGTAGGGGAAGCTTGGAAACCGCTGAGCTGGGAGAACGGAGGAGGAGGAGGAGGAGGAGGGAGGGAGCCGCTGGTGACGATGGACACAAGGGGTGGGTCGGTGGGCGAGGGACCAGGGTAATGCCTGCCTCCAGCGCCTTCACGGTGGGCTGCAGGAGGCAACCACCCCGGGCGGGCGAGGCGGGCGGGCTGGCGGGCGAGGAGAGGGACTCTATAGGGAAGCTAAACATCTCTGTTAACCTTCCCTGCCACAGAAGGCAGTGGAGGCCAATTCACTGGATGCATTCAAGAGAGAACTAGATAGAGCTCTTGATGATAGCGGAGTCAGGGGGTATGGGGAGAAGGCAGGAACGGGGTACTGATTGAGAATGATCAGCCATGATCATATTGAATGGCGGTGCGTACAGGCTCGAAGGGCCGAATGGCCTCCTCCTGCACCTATGTTTCTATGTTTCTATCCACCCATGATTGCTCACCGTGCCGGGCCTGGGGTCACGTGGAACAGCCCCCTTGGAGTCCTTAAAGCCAGAGGTTGCAAACACGTTACGAATCTCCTTCATGGAGTACACACACACAGCTGTTCCATTCCTGAAAAACAAAAGACACCATTTTAGACCGGTCTTCAGAGTGTGGAGGAGAAGTAGAACAAAGTGTATTACTTGGAGGAACAGCACCTCATATTTGGCTTGGGCAGCTTACACCCCAGCGGTATGAACATTGACTTCTCCAACTTCAAATAGCCCTTGCTTTTCCTCTCTCTCCATCCCCTCCCCCTTCCCAGTTCTCCCACCAGTCTGACTGTCTCCGACTACATTCTATCTCTGTACCATCCTCTCCCCTGACATCAGTCTGAAGAAGGGTCTCGACCCGAAACGTCACCCATTCCTTCTCTCCAGAGATGCTGCCTGACCCGCTGAGTTCCTCCAGCATTTTGTGGCTATCTTCGACTTAAACTAGCATCTGCAGTTCTTTCCCACACAAAGTGTATTATTTCACATGCTCAGCAATGAAATCCATGCTCTCTGTCCAAATGACCTTGGATACATTGTTTTCTGATATGAATCATCTGTATGTTGATGTTCGGTCACGGTGGCGCAGCGGTAGAGTTGCCGCCTTACAGCGAATGCAGCACCGGACACCCAGGTTCCTTCCCGACTACGGGCGCCGTCTGTACGGAGTTTGTACGTTCTCCCCGTGACTTGCGTGGGTTTTCTCCGAGATCTTCGATTTCCCCCCACACTCCAAAGACGTGCAGGTATGTAGGTTAATTGGCTGGGTAAATGTAAAAATTGTCCCTAGTGTGTGTAGGATAGTGTTAATGTGCGGGGATCGCTGTATCTCTAAACTAAACTAAAAAAAAAATACGGTCTTGAATTTCTACAGTAGTGGGTGCAGTGGTGAGGGGAGGCACGGTGGCGCAGTCTCAGAGTTGCTGCCTCACAGCGCCAGAGACCCGGGTTCGATCCTGACAACGGGCGCTGTCTGCACGGAGTTTGTACGAGTGGGTTTTCTGCAGGTGCCCCACACTCCAAAGACATGCAGGTTTGTCGGTTAATTGGCTTGGGTAAAATTGTAAATTGTCCCTGGCGTGTAGGTTTGAGCGAGTGTGCGCGAAGGTGATCGTGTTTCCACGCAGTTTCGCTAAAGTCTCAAGTGTTGGAGTACTTTCGGGATTGATGGAACAGATTTCAATATGCTGCCCTGGTCATAAGTTCAACCACGTAAGTTTAGTTTAGTTTTTAGTTTAGTTTCGAGAAACAGCGCGGAAACAGGCCCTTCGGCCCATGGAGTCCGTGCCGACCAGCGATTCCCCCACACTAACACTATCCTACACACACACTATCCTACACACACGCACACACATACTAGATAGAGCTCTTAAGGATAGCAGAGTCAGGGGGTATGGGGAGAAGGCAGGAACGGGGTACTGATTGAGAATGATCAGCCATGATCACATTGAATGGTGGTGCTGGCTCGAAGGGCCGAATGGCCTCCTCCTGCACCTATTGTCTCTAGGGACAATTTACAATGTTACCAAGCCAATTAACCTACAAACCTGTACATCTTTGGAGTGTGGGATGAACCGAAGATCTCGGAGAAAACCCACGCAGGTCACGGGGGGAACGTACAAACTCCGTACAGACGGCACCCGTAGTCGGGATGGAACCCGGGTCTCCGGCGCTACAAGGCAGAAGCTCTACCGCTGCGCCACCGTGCCTCCCACTTGTCCTGCATTTCCTGGGGACTCACCAATTACTGCTAAACACTCCGTAGACCCTTGTTTCACCATCAACGGGCGACTTGTAAATGAAGGTGTCCTCAATCCTGTTGAAGTGGACATTGTTGTCCGGCTGGTTGCAGAGCAGGCGGGCTTTGAGGAAGGTCGACCACTCCATCTGCAGTCGTCTCCGAGATCCACCCTGGTCATCCTGTGGAGTCAAGAGATCAGAGTCCGTGACGTCCCACACAGAGGATGGGGTGGGTGTACGGAACGAGCTGCCACAGGACGTCGTGGAGGCAGGGACTACCCCAACATTTAAGAAACACTTAGACAGGTACATGGATAGGACAGGTTTTGAGAGTTAGAAACATAGAAAATAGGTGCAGTAGGAGGTCATTTGGCCCTTCGAGCCAGCACCGCCATTGATTGTGATCATGGCTGATCATCCACAATCAGTAACCCGTGCCTGCCTTCTCCCTATATCCCTTGATTCCGCTAGCCCCTAGAGCTCTATCTAACTCTCTTTTAAATTCATCCAGTCAATTGGCCTCCACTGCCTTCTGTAGGCAGAGAATTCCACAAATTCACAACTCTCTGGGTGAAAAAGTTTTCTCTCACCTCAGTTTTAAATGGCCTCCCCTTTATCCTTAGACTGTGTGGCCCCTGGTTCAGGACTCCCCCAACATTGGGAACATTTTTCCTGCATCTAGCTTGTCCAAACGCAGGCAGGTGGGACTGATATAGCTGGGACATGTTGGCCGGTGTGGGCAAGTTGGGCCGAAGGGCCTGTATCAATCTGTGACTGTACGGCACGGACATTTAGCCCAGACAAGTTGTGAGAGTCTCCTTCCATCAGGAGGGCTGGATTGAGCGGATATTTTGGTCGCCATGTTATAGTCAAGCTTGAAAGGCTTCAGAGATGATTTACCAGGATGTTGCCAGGATCCAAGGACTGGGCTAGTTGGGGAGGTTGGGCAGGGTAGGATTCTATTCCTTGGAGCGCTGGAAGATGAGGGGTGATCTTATGGAGGTGTACAAAATCATGAGAGGAATAGATCAGGTAAACGCACAGTCTTTTGCCCAGAATAGTGGAATCGGGAACCAGAGGACATGGGTTTAAGGTGAAGGGGGAAGTGAAGAGAAAGAATTAATGGGAACCTGAAGGGTAACTTTTTTTTTACACAAAGAGTGGTGGGTGTACGCAATGAGCTGTTAGAGGAGGTAGTTGAAGCAGGGACTATCCCAACATTTAAGAAACAACTAGAGCAAGTGGACCCGTTGGGCCCAAACCTCTCCTGCATTGGTGCAGCACCCTCTCCTCTCCCCCTCCCCTCCCCCTCCCCTCCTCCTCTTCCCCTCTTCCCTCCTCCCCCACTCCCTTTCCCCCTCCCCCTCTCCTCCCCCTCCTCCCCTCTCTCTCCCTCCTACCCCCCCCCCCTCCTCCCCCTCCCTCCCTAGGAGATAGATCTAAACTTTAAAATGTGAATAACTTTAAAGATATAACACCGATTTCAATGAAACTTCTCCCATTGGCACCAAAGGGACAACGGTGAGTAAGGTGGGCCTAAAAGTGTCGCGCTACCGTGTACCGTTTTGGCTGTAGTTCAGGAACAAACAACCAAACAAACGACCGAGAGTTTTAGTACATAGATTAGACGGGCACATGCATAGGGCAGGTTTAGAGGGATGTGGGTCAAAAGCAGGCAGGTGGGACTAATGTAGAAGGGGCATGTTCGTCAGTGTGGGAAAGTTGGGCTGAAGGGCCTGTTTCCACGCTGTGTGACTCGATGAGGAGAGGATGTTTCCAACAGTGGGAGAGTCTGGGACCAAACGGCACAGTCTCAGACTAAGAAGACGTATCTTTCAAAAGGAGACTAGGAGGAATTTCTCAAGCCAGGAGAAGGTAAATCTGTGGAATTCATTGCTACAGACAGCTGTGGAGGCCAAGGCATTGGGTATTTTTAAAGCGGAGATTGGTAGGTTCTTGAGAACCTACTAATTGTGGATGATCAGCCATGATCACAATGAATGGCGGTGCTGGCGCGAAGGGCCGAATGGCCTCCTCCTGCACCTATGTTTCTGTGATAGATCAGCCATGAGCAAATGGCGGAGTAGACTCAATGGCCAGAAGGCCTACTTCTGCTTCTAAGGTATTGATTCACAAAATGCTGGAGTAACTCAGCGGGTCAGGCAGCATCTCAGGAGAGAAGGAATGGGTGACGTTTCGGGTCGAGACCCTTCTTCAGACTGATGTCAGGGGGGCGGGACAAAGAAAGGATATAGGTGGAGACAGGAAGATGGAGGGAGATCTGGGAAGGGCGAGGGGAAGAGAGGGACAGAGGAACTATCTAAAGTTGGAGAAGTCGATGTTCATACCACTGGGCTGCAAGCTGCCCAGGCGAAATATGAGGTGCTGTTCCTCCAATTTCCGGTGGGCCTCACTGAGGAGGCCCATGACAGAAAGGTCAGACTGGGAGTGGGAGGGGGAGTTGAAGTGCTCGGCCACCGGTCCAATTTCCGGTGGGCCTCACTGTGGCACTGGAGGAGGTATGGGAACAGGACCTCATGTTCTTTTGCTATACTGTTCCATTACTTGGCAAGGAATCCACAATGAGATGAACGACCACACACAGCAAATACACAGTGTTGAGAAGCTAGATGCAGGAAAAAATGTTCCCAATGTTGGGGGAAGTCCAGAACCAGGGGCCACACAAGTCTTAGAATAAAGAGGAGGCCATTTAAAACTGAGATGAGAAAAAAACTTTTTCACCCAGAGAGTTGTGAATTTGTGGAATTCTCTGCCACAGAGGGCAGTGGAGGCCGATTCACTGGATGAATTTAAAAGAGAGTTAGATAGAGCCCTAGGGGCTAGCGGAATCAAGGGATATGGGGAGAAGGCAGGCACGGGTTACTGATTGTGGATGATCACAATGAATGGCGGTGCTGGCTTGAAGGGCCAAATGGCCTCCTCCTGCACCTATTGTCTATGTTTCTATGATTAACAACCTAACTGGAATGGGCAGCAAATCCAGCGTGGAAGTCACACCCACCTTACACACTCAGAGAAGGTGACACCCCCACCTCACATACTCTGAGAAGGAGGCACACTCACCTTACACACTCAGGCAAGGAGACACTCACCTTTCGCACCCAGGCAAGGTGACACAACTACCTTACACACTCGGAGGAGGCACACTCAGGGAAGGGGACACACCCACCTTACACACTCAGGCAAGGAGACACTCACACACACTCGATGCAGAAGTCACACTTACCATATACACTCAGGCAAGGAGACACACACCGGGCACACTCAGAAAAAGAGACACGTGTACCTTGCACACTCAGGAGATGAGACACGCCCACCTTGCACAAGTGTGACACCTGTGCAAGGAGACATATCTTACACAATTGGGCAAAAAGACACACCCACCTAACACACTCAGACAACGAGACACACCTTACACACGCAGTCAAGGGGGCACACTCACCTTACACACTCGGTCAAGGGCACACAACTTATACAGGGAAGTATATACACCCACCGCACACACTCAGGGAAGGACACACCCACCTTACACACTTGGGAAAGGTTGCACACCCATTTTACACACAGGCAATGGGACACGCCCGCATTACACACTCGGACAAGGACACGCCCACTTTACACACTCGGGACATTCAATTTACACACTTGGGCAAGGACATGCTCAGCAAGGAAACACACCCACCTTGCATAGTCAGGGAAGGAGACACACCTGCCTTGCACACTTGTGGAAGGGGGCACACCCACCTTGCACACTCGGAGAAAGCAACACACCTGCCTTGCACACTCGTGGAAGAGGACACGCCCAACGTGCACACTTGGGGAAGGAGGTACACCTGCCTTACACACTCGGGGAAGGAGACACACCCACCTTGCACACTCGGGCAATGCGTGAAATCCATGGATCAACGTCGGGATTGCTCTGTGAATTCCTTTCTCTGAAGAACATGTAAATCAGGTCATCCACCGGGGCCATTGCCACAAACCTGGGATCTGAAGGGAAGGAAGCGAGAGTACAGATCATCGGTGCCGTGAAGGTTGGGAGAGGAGGGTCTAGTGTGGACAAGGGCACGCAGTTCAGTTTAGCAGCGATACAGTGCAGAAACAGGCCCTTCAGCCCACCGAGCCCAGGACGACCAACGATCATCCCGTGGCCTAGCGCTATCCTACATTCAATCTACCGAGGCCAATTAAGCTAGAAGCCTTCACGTCTTTGGAGTGTGGGAGGAAACCGGAGCACCCGGAGAAAACCCACATGGTCACAGGGAAAAAGTACAAACTCCTTACAGGCAGCGCCCGTAGTCAGGATCGAACCCAGCGCTGTAGGGCAACAACTCTACCGCTGCACTGCCCAAGGAACTGCAGATTCTGGTTTACTAAAAAAGACACAAAGTGCTGGAGCAACTCAAAGGGTCAGGCAGCATCTATGGGGAACATGGTCAGGTGTCGTCTGAAGAGGGGTCCCGACCCGAAATGTCACCTATTATGTTCTCCAGACTAAATTGAGGAGTTCATCCAAGATGACACAAGGTGCAGTCTTCCCCGTGTGGGGCTGAGGTTTGGTGCTAATCCTCACGTTCATGCAAAGACACCGCTCCATGGCAACGAATGAATGAATGAATGAATGAATGAATGAATGAATGAATCAATCAATCAATCAATCAAACAAACAATCAATCAATCAATCAATCAATCAATCAATCAATCAATCAATCAATCAATCAATCAATCAATCAATCAATCAATCAATCAATCAATCAATCAATCAATCAATCAATCAATCAATCAATCAATCAATCAATCAAAGAAATCAATCAAAGAAATCAATCAATCAATCAGTTTATTGGCCAAGTATATGCATATACAAGGAATGTGCCTTGGTGCTCTGCTCACAAATGACAACACAAACATACAGTTAACAATTAAGAATAAAGCAGAACCACATCAAAACAGTAAGGATACAACATTTCGGTCTAAACATGTGGGTGAAAATAAACCAGAGCAAAAAAGAGACTACAGACTTTGGTTATTGAGTAGAACTACTATTCCTACGAGTAGTAGTGCCTAGTAGATATCTACTAGATACTCAGTAGATATCTGAGTATCTACTACTCAGATACGAGTAGTGTCTGAAGTAGTATCTGAATTTTCCAACAGCCTAGCCTTGGTTGTGTCAGTGGGTTGCAGGACTTTATTTCCGCGCTGTATCTCTAAACTCAGCTAAACTAAAATTCATTCCTTCATTCGTTGTGGTCTTTCGGTTGTAGAAAGATGGGTCAAGTCGCGTGCTGGAGGAGTGGGTGGGGGGGGGGGGGGGCGGGAGGGGGGGGGGGGCGGGGGGGGGTTGGAACCTCATGCTTACCGTCCATCCACCTGGCATCAGTCTTTAGCCGCTTGATGTCGTCGGTCTTCCTGTAGCCACTCAACAGCATCTTGTTCCCTTCAAGAGGGGCCGCAGAGTAGATCCTCTGTTCTGTAGCGCAGGATAAAAGCACACACACACACACACTCAGTAGGCTGCCCCCTGGATCTCTGACGTGATGTTAATTGAAGTTGCTAAGGTACTTACCGACAACTAAAGAAGCAAAGCCTTGTCGCGGGGAACCAGGGAGGATGTGCGATCCCAAAACTCGGTTCTGTCCATTGATAAATTCCTTCAGCGTGTTGTTAAACTGTAAAAGAAAGTCGTTTGGTAGTTTTACCATTTAAATTTGATGGCCTTGCTATTGAGGGCGAGCAGCGTAGGTTTACTAGGTTAATTCCCGGAATGGCGGGACTGTGAGGAAGATGCTATGAGGTTGCAGGGTGACTTGGACAGGTTGTGTGAGTGGGCGGATGCATGGCAGATGCAGTTTAATGTGGATAAGTGTGAGGTTATCCACTTTGGTGGTAAGAATAGGAAGGCAGATTATTATCTGAATGGTGTCAAGTTAGGAAAAGGGGACATACAACGAGATCTGGGTGTCCTAGTGCATCAGTCACTGAAAGGAAGCATGCAGGTACAGCAGGCAGTGAAGAAAGCCAATGGAATGTTGGCCTTCATAACAAGAGGAGTTGAGTATAGGAGCAAAGAGGTCCTTCTGCAGTTGTACAGGGCCCTAGTGAGACCGCACCTGGAGTACTGTGTGCAGTTTTGGTCTCCAAATTTGAGGAAGGATATTCTTGCTATTGAGGGCGTGCAGCGTAGGTTTACTAGGTTAATTCCCGGAATGGCGGGACTGTCGTATGTTGAAAGACTGGAGCGACTAGGCTTGTATACACTGGAATTTAGAAGGATGAGAGGGGATCTTATCGAAACGTATAAGATTATTAAGGGGTTGGACACGTTAGAGGCAGGAAACATGTTCCCAATGTTGGGGGAGTCCAGAACCAGGGGTCACAGTTTAAGAATAAGGGGTAGGCCATTTAGAACGGAGATGAGGAAAAACTTTTTCAGTCAGAGAGTTGTGAATCTGTGAATTCTCTGCCTCAGAAGGCAGTGGAGGCCAATTCTCTGAATGCATTCAAGAGAGAGCTAGAGCTCCTAAGGATAGCGGAGTCAGGGGGTATGGGGAGAAGGTAGGAACAGGGTACTGATTGTGGATGATCAGCCATGATCACATTGAATGGTGGTGCTGGCTCGAAGGGCTGAATGGCCTCCTCCTGCACCTATTGTCCATTATCTGTTGCCTTGCCTCATTCCATTGACCAGCAGACTCTGTGAGACGGCAACACTTTGATTGTTCAGGTCTCGACCCGAAACGTCGCCCGTTCCTTCTCTCCAAAGATGCTGCCTGTCCCGCCGAGTTACTCCAGCACTCTGAGTCTATCTTCGGTGTAAACCAGCATCTGCAGTTCCTTCCGACATGTTTCAAGTGCTGGTTTAGTTTAATTTAGAGATACAGCGCCGACACAAGCTCTTCGTCCCACCACGTCCGCATTGACCATCGATCCCCGCACTCTAACATCATGCTACACACACTAGGGACGATTTACAATTATACCGAAGCCAATTAACCTGCAAACATGCTCGTCTTTGGAGAGGGGGAGGAAGCTTTGGAGAAAAGCACGGTGGCGTAGCGGTAGAGATGCTGCCTTACAGCGAATGCAGCGCCGGAGACTCAGGTTCGATCCTGACTACGGGCGCCGTCTGTACGGAGTTTGTACGTTCTCCCCGTGACCTGCGTGGGTTTTCTCCGAGATCTTCGGTTTCCTCCCACACTCCAAAGACGTACAGGTTTGTAGGTTAATTGGCTGGGCAAATGTAAAAAATGTCACTAGTGGGTGTAGGATAGTGTTAGTGTGTGGGGATCGCTGGGCGGCACGGACCCGGTGGGCCGAAGGGCCTGTTTCTGCGCTGTATCTCTAAATCTAAAAAAAATCTAACGCATTGTTGTCGGGTTAACCCCACATCTTTAAACAGTGGCCAGGACAATAAATGTGTGGGGAAATAACTGCAGATGCTGGTTCAAATTGAAGGTAGACACAAAATGCCGGAGTAACTCAGCGGGTCAGGCAGCATCTCAGGAGAGAAGCAAATTGAAGGTGGACACAAAATGCTGGAGTAGCTCTCCATCAGTGACGTTTCGAGTCGAGACCCTTCTTCAGAAATGGGTGACGTTTCGGGTCGAGACCTTTAGGAATGGGTGACCCGAAACGTCACCCATTCCTTCTCTCCTGAGATGCTGCCTGACCCGCTGAGGCACACCAGCATTGTGTGTCTGCCCCCAGGACAGTAAATGGTGTGTACGCGTGAACTCTGTTCAAAGATTTCCTGTAACTGGGTTTCCTGTCTTCGAAGTAAACATCAGCTTGAATAGCGTTCTGAGAAACAGTGCAGTCTGTGCAGTAGGTGAGCTGGGACATTGTCGGAAATACCGTCAGGCACTTCAGAGACCACGTCAATATATCCGCTCAAATTGCTTTGTTGCAAACGAGGTTAGTATTGTCCCCGGCAAAACTGGAGGAACTCAGCGGGCCAGGCAGCGTTTGTGGAGGGGAGCAGACTGGCAACGTTTCAGATCGGGGCCCTTCTTCAGACCGAAGTAGTTCTTCAAACTTTGAAGTTCTCCCCCTCAGTCTGAAAAAGGGTCCTGAACCAAAACGTCAGCAGCCCGGTCCCCCCACGGACGCTGCCTGACTCGCTGAGTTCATCGGTTCATGAGTGATAGGAGCAGAATTAGGCCATTCGGCCCATCTAGTCTACTCCGCCAATCAATCATGGCTGATCTATCTCTCCCTCCTAACCCCATTCTCCTGCCTTCATCCCCATAACCCCTGACACCCGTACTAATCAATAATCTATCTATCTCTGCCTTAAAAATATCCACTGACTTGGCCTCCACAGCCATCTATGGCAATGAATTCCACAGATTCACAGCCCACTGGCTAAAGAAGTTCCTCCTCATCTCCTTCCCAAAGGAACGTCCTTTAATTCTGAGGCTGTGCCCTCTGGACCTAGACTCTCCCACCGGTGGAAACATCCTCTCCACATCCACTCTATCCAGGCCTTCTAGCACTTTGAGATCTTCCTCAAGATTTCAGCGTCTGCAGTTTCTTGCCTCTCCATCGTAATATTGCTACCATCTCATTTCCCAAAATTTAAGGTGTAAAGCATGCTTCATATAAAGACACTAGACCAAGTGGAGCCATTGGGCCCAAACCTCTCCTGCATTGGTGCATCACCCTCTCCTCCCCCCCCCTCCCTCCCCTCCCCTCCATCCCTCCTCCCCTTCCCCCCTCCCTCCCTCCCTAGGAGATAGATTTAAATATGAATAACTTTAAAAATCTAACACCGATTTCAATGAAACGTCTTCCATTGGCACCAAAGGGACGACGGTGAGTAAGGTGGGCCGAAAATCGTCGCGCTATCGTGTACCGTCTTGGCTGTGGTACAGGAACAAACAAACAAACAAACAAACAAACGAGAGTTTTGGTATGCAGATTGCAGAATTAGCCCACAGTTACTTACAGCCAGCCAGCATCGTGAGCTGGGCGAGCCAGTTGCACACAGCAGGAGGTGACCTGTATCGAACCTCTGCAGCACCATGATATAATTGGCACAGGAATCCTGGAACATAAAGGATATGATCAGTAACAGAGGCAAAACAAATGGTTCCTATTGCGCGCTGATATGGTTCCAAGGAGAAGGTTTAATAAGAAACACCCGATCAAGGAGACAGCTTCAGAGAGACGGGAAAGAGTGGTGGGGGCAGGACAAAGACAGGCAAGGTGAGATTAGTCGAGTTAGATAGTTGAGTTAGTTATAGACAATAGGTGCAGCAGGAGGCCATTCGGCCCTTCGAGCCAGCACCGCCATTCAATGTGATCATGGCTGATCATCCACAATCAGTACCCCGTTCCTGCCCTCTCCCCATACCCCCTGACTCCACTATCCTTAAGAGCTCATCTAACTCAGCTTAAGAGTTAGTTAGATACAGCTCACCCAGAGAGTTGTGAATCTGTGGAATTCTCTGCCACAGAAGGCAGTGGAGGCCGATTCACTGGATATATTTAAGAAAGAGTTCGATTTAGCTCTTAGGGCTAACGGAATCAAGGGATATAGGGAGAAGGCAGGAACGGGGTACTGATTTTGGATGATCAACCATGATCATATTGAATGGCGGTGCTGGCTCGAAGGGCCGAAAGGCCTCCTCCTGCACCTATTGTCTATGGTTCCATGTTCTATGTTTCTATGAGTTTAGTTCAGTTGAGTTTAGTTTATTGTCACGTGCACCGAGGTACAGTGAAAAGCTTTTGTTGCGCGCTAACCAGTCAGCGGAAAGACGATACACAATTACAATCGAGCCATTTACAGTGTACAGATCCGTGATAAAGGGGACAGTGTGAATAACGTTTAGTGTGAGGATAATGTCCAGTAGAGTCCGATCAAAGGTAGTCTGAGGGACTGTAGATGGTGGCTCAGAAGCCTGAGTGATAGGTGGATACAGGTGAGGGGGCTGATGGGCAGATGGGTGACGTAACAAAGGCTGGAGGTGAAAAGGAGATAAAAGGGGGTCGGGAAAGGAGAGGAGGAGTAAACTGCTTTGGTTTGGTTCCGAGGAGAAAGTTTACTGACAAATACCCATTCAGGAAACCAGCGAGAGAGGGCTGGCATAGATATTTGGTGCCAGGATCAGTCTTTGAGCCTTGTGCCGAGATATTGATTCCCCGCAGTGTCTAAACAAATGGACAGACCCCGAGCGACTCTGGAGCAGAAACTCACCGGGCTTTGCCTGCGACATTTTCTAGGACCGTCAGGCAGGACGATCTATAAAGGTGAAGAGACAGGAAAACATGATCACTACAGGACGACCCTCATTAATACAACACGGGGCGGCACGGTGGCGCAGCGGTAGAGTTGCTGCCTTGCAGCGCCGGAGACCCGGGTTCCATCCCGACTACGGGTGCTGTCTGTACGGAGTTTGTACGTTCTCCCCGTGACCTGCGTGGGTTTTCTCCGAGATCTTCGGTTTCCTCCCACACTCCAAAGACGTACAGGTTTGTAGATTCATTGGCTTGGCATAAATGTAAAAACTATCCCTAGTGTTAGTGTGCGGGGATCGCTGGTCGGCGTGGACCCGGTGGGCCAAAGGGCTTGTTTCTGCGCTGTATCTCTAAACTAAACTAAACTAAACTAAACTGGTGACAGTGCTGATTTTACTCCATTTTTTTGCATCACTCTGCGATTTTCTTTGCAACATAACGGTGGCCCGGCGGTAGAGTTGCTGCCTCTCAGCGCCGGAGACCCGGGTTCCATCCCGACTACGGGTGCTGTCTGCACGGAGTTTGCATGTTCTCCCCGTGACCTGCGTGGATTTCCTCCGGGTGCTCCGGTTCCCTCCAACATCCCAAAGACGTGCGGGTTTGTTGGTTAATTGGCTTCTGTAAATTTTAAATTGTCCCCTGTGTGTTGGATAGAACTAGAGTACAGGCTGATCGCTGGGCGGCACGGACTCGGTTGGCTGAAGGGCCTGTTTCCGCGCTGTATCTCTGAAGTCTAAAGTCTAAAGACAGTGGGAAGATGGACTCAGTGATCAGGAAACAGATGTCAAGATGAGTCAATCATTTAACCTAATTTTTAATGTATTTAACTGTTGAAATATCTTTAGTTTCCTCTTTTGCCATCACCAAATACTTGCGTGGAGAAGCCCATTAATGGAGATTGAACTGTGTTGAAAACGGTCGGAAGGAACTGCAGATGCTGGTTTACATCGAAAGTAGACATAAAGTGATTGAGTAACTCAGCGGGTCAGGCAGCATCTCTGGAGAGAAGGAATGGGTGACGTTTCGGGTCGAGACCCTTCTTCAGAAATGGGTGACGTTTCGGGTCGAGACCTTCAGGAATGGGTGACGTTTCGGGTCGAGCCCCTTCGGGTCTCGGCTCGAAACACCTGCTGTTTAGTCGGGATCGAAACATCGATCCCGACTAAGGGGGCTGTCTGCACGGAGTTTGTACGTTCTCCCCGTGATCTGCATGGGTTTTCTCAGAGATCTTCGGTTTCCTCCCGCACTCCAAAGACGTACAGGTTTGTAGGCAAATTGGCTTGGTATAAATGTAAATTGTCCCCTAGTGTATTAACACTAGGATAGTGTTAGTGTGCGGGGATCGCTGGTGGGCGTGGACTCGGTGGGTCGAAGGGCCTGTTTCCGTGCTGAATCACTAAACTAAACTGAACTAAACTAAAAAGGCACAAAGTGCTGGAGTAACTCAGCGGGTCAGGCAGCATCTCTGGAGATGTGACCTTTTGGGTCGGGACCCTTCTTCAGACACGTCTTCAAGGTGCTGCCTGACCCACTGAGTCACTTTGTGCCTTTGTTCTTTGTCAGCCAACATCTGCAGAAACTTCTTTCTACAGCCAATATTTTGACTCAAGACCACCTGAAATTAATTTAAACCAAGTGAAAGGATTCCCAACAGCCCCGTACATCTATGAGCCAAACACAAAGTGCTGGAGGAACTCAGTGGGTCAGGCAGCATCTGGGGAGGGAGTGGACAGGTGACGTTTCGGCTCGGTACAACACTTCTGGCTGATTGGAGTGAGGGGGGAAGAAAGCTGGAAAAGAGAGGTGGGGGCAGGTCAAAGCCCAGCAAGTTGAGTTCAGTGGAGTTTAGTGGAGTTTAGTTGCTTACCAAGGCACCAAGGGCACCGAGACACATTCCTTGTATACGCACATACTTGGTCAATAAACTTATTCAATACAAATTGAAGGTAGACACAAAATGCCGGAGTAACTCAGCGGGTCAGGCGGCATCTCTGGAGAGGAGGAATGGGTGACGTTTCAGGTCGAGTATACACTGG
>NC_135990.1:10993145-11022234 GCF_053455715.1 Rhinoraja longicauda
TTCATTTTTTTCCTTAGTACCTAATCAGATGTACAGCACTTTGGTCAACGTGGGTTGTTTTTAAATGTGCTATACAAATAAAATTGACTTGACTTGACTTGACTTGGATAGGACAGGTTTGGAGGGATATGGACCAAGCGCGGGCGGGTGGGACTAGGGTAGCTGGGACATTGTTGGCCAGTGTGGACGAGGTGAACTGAAGGTCCACTCCATGACTCTATGACTAAGTGTCCCGACCCAAAACATCACCTATCCATGTTCTCCTGAGATGCTGCCTGACCCGCTGAGTTACTCCAGCACTGTGTGAATCAGATAACTCAATGGATAGTTAGAGAGATGCAGAGAGATATGTGGAGCAAGTGAGTGTCACAGACAGACAGACAGACACTCAGCTCAAGGACACATCTCTTGTACAACAACAGCGGTCGGTGTCTCTGGTCCCTGTAGGGGCTGGAAGTGGATCACCAGCCCAGCGACTGGGTGTCACCCCGGCACCCCAGGGTGCTGCTCCCCTCCCCCTGAGACCACCAGCCCCAGCCGCCCGTGGCGCTCCCTCACCCCCCACACCCAGGGGTACAGGGGGGTCCCGCGGCGCTCCCTCACCCCCCACACCCAGGGGTACAGGGGGGTCCCGCGGCGCTCCCTCACTCCCCACACCCAGGGGTCCCGCGGCGCTCCCTCACTCCCCCACACCCAGAGGTACAGGGGGGTCCCGCGGCGCTCCCTCACTCCCCACACCCAGGGGTACAGGGGGGTCCCGCGGCGCTCCCTCACTCCCCACACCCAGGGGTACAGGGGGGGTCCCGCGGCGCTCCCTCACTTCCCCACACCCAGGGGTACAGGGGGGTCCCGCGGCGCTCCCTTACTCCCCACACCCAGGGGTACAGGGGGGGTCCCGCGGCGCTCCCTCACTCCCCACACCCAGGGGTACAGGGGGGTCCCGCGGCGCTCCCTCACTCCCCACACCCAGAGGTACAGGGGGGTCCCGCGGCGCTCCCTCACTTCCCCACACCCAGGGGTACAGGGGGGTCCCGCGGCGCTCCCTCACTCCCCACACCCAGGGGTCCCACGGCGCTCCCTCACTCCCCACACCCAGAGGTACAGGGGGGTCCCGCGGCGCTCCCTCACTCCCCACACCCAGGGGTCCCGCGGCGCTCCCTCACTCCCCACACTCAGGGGTCCCGCGGCGCTCCCTCACCCCCCCCTACCCCGCGGTCCCGGGTGGCGGCCACTCACCTGTCAGGTCGTGTACTAGCCGCGGGACGGTGGCGGCGGCGCTGGTAACGAACAGCAGCAACAGAGCGGACACCGGCCCCGACATCACTGAGACTGAGAGCGCAGCACTACAGGGGGAGAGAGGGAGAGGGCAGGGGGGAGACTAGAGAGGGAGGGGGGGGGAGAGAGAGACTAGAGAGGGAGGGGGGGGAGAGGGGAGGAGATAGAGGACAGCAGGGGAGGAGAGAGTGGGGGGGAGAGAGAGAGGACAGGGAGGGAGGGAGGGGAGGGAGGGAGTGGGAGGAGAGAGTCTAGAGAGGGGAGGGGAGAGAGAGAGAGAGAGAGAGAGGGGAGAGGGGAGAGAGGGGAGAGGGGAGAGAGGGGGGAGGGGAGAGAGGGGGGAGGGGAGAGAGGGGGGAGGGGAGAGAGGGGGGAGGGGAGAGAGGGGGGAGGGGAGAGAGGGGGGAGGGGAGAGAGGGGGGAGGGGAGAGAGGGGGGAGGGGAGAGAGGGGGGAGGGGAGAGAGGGGGGAGGGGAGAGAGGGGGGAGGGGAGAGAGGGGGGAGGGGAGAGAGGGGGGAGGGGAGAGAGGGGGGAGGGGAGAGAGGGGGGAGGGGGAGAGAGGGGGGAGGGGAGAGAGGGGGGAGGGGAGAGAGGGGGGAGGGGAGAGAGGGGGTCAATCTCCCTCCTCCTCCCCTCTCCCGGTGCCGGGGCTCCGAGCTCTCCTCCCCGGTGCCCGGTTAGTGTCGGGGTGGAGAGAGAGAGGGAGAGAGAAAGAGAGAGAGAGGGAAAGAGAGGGGAGGGGGGGGGGGAGAGAGGGTGAAGGGAAGAGAGAGGGAGAGAAGAGAGGGGGAGAGAGAGAGGATGAAGGGAAGAGAGGGGGAGAGAAGAGAGGGGGGAGAGAAGGGAGGGGAGAGAGAAGGGAGGGGAGAGAGAAGGGAGGGGGGGAGAGAGAGAAGAGAGGGGGAGAGAGAGAAGAGAGGGGGAGAGAAAAGAGGGGGGAGAGAGAAAAGAGGAGGGAGAGAAGGGAGGGGGAGAGAGAGAAGAGAGGAGGGAGAGAAAAGAGGAGGGAGAGAAAAGAGGAGAGAGAAGAGAGGGGGAGAGAAGAGGGGGAGAGAGAAGAGAGGGGGAGAGAAGAGGGGGAGAGAAGGGAGGGGGAGAGAAGAGAGGGAGAGAGAGAGGGGGAGAGAAGAGAGGGGGAGAGAAAAGAGGAGGGGGAGAGAAAAGAGGGAGAGAAGAGGGGGAGAGAGAAGAGAGGGGGAGAGAGAGAAAAGAGGGGGAGAGAGAAGAGAGGGGGAGAGAGAGAAAAGAGGGGGAGAGAAAAGAGGGAGAGAAGAGAGGGGGAGAGAAGAGAGGGGGAGAGAAGAGGGGGAGAGAAGAGAGGGGGAGAGAAAAGAGGGAGAGAAGAGGGGGAGAGAGAAGAGAGGGGGAGAGAAGAGGGGGAGAGAAAAGAGGGAGAGAAGAGGGGGAGAGAAGAGAGGGGGAGAGAGAGAAGAGAGGGGGAGAGAGAGAAGAGAGGGGGAGAGAAGAGGGGGAGATGGGAAGAGGAAAACCCTGCACATCTTTGGAGAGTGTACGGAAACCAGAGCACACGGAGAAAACCCACGCGGTCACGGGGAGAACGTACAAACTCCGTACAGACAGCACCCTTAGTCGGGATGGGACCCGGGTCCCTGGCGCTGTGAGGCAACTACCGTATTGGGAAATTGACCACGCACATTTTGCAAATTGAATTTCAACAACACTGTTCATTCGTAAGAACATTAAGTACAATCTTCTTTCCCCATTTCTCAATGAAGAGTTGCAACAGAGTTCCCCTTCATTGCAACAGATTTCCCCTTCGCTGTGACTTCAACTTCTCCACATTGATAAAGATCTCTCCCTCTGAGGCAGTTTCTCCCTGTCGATGATCTTACCTTCCCCTCCAGTTTCTGTGGGTTTTAAGGTGAAGAGACCTTTAGAGGTGAGGGTGGAGTAGTTGGGGGGGGGGCCTTGGGAAGTTGGTGGGTTATTTCTGCACTCCTACCATTTTCCATCTGTAGTCTTCAGTCTGAAGAAGGGTCTCGACCCGAAACGTCACCCATTCCTTCTCTCCAGAGATGCTGCCCGTCCCGCTGAGTTACTCCAGCTTTTCGTGCCCACCTTCGATTTGAACCAGCATCTGCAGTTCTTTCCTGCACACTCCTACTACAGTCTCATTAGGGCCTCCCAGAGATTCCAGGTACACCAGCCTTCCTGAATGCTGCTTCTCATTGTCGGCAGAAGGTTATGGTGAAGGCAGTGGAGGCCAGTTCGTTGGATGCTTTCAAGAGAGAGCTGGATAGAGCTCTTAAGGATAGCGGAGTGAGGGGGTATGGGGAGAAGGCAGGAACGGGGTACTGATTGAGAGTGATCAGCCATGATCGCATTGAATGGCGGAGATGCCTCGAAGGGCTGAATGGCCTACTCCTGCACCTATTGTCTATTGTCTAAAGCCTGCTATTCTGACTGGAGGTCATAAGGAATAGGAGTAGAATTAGGCCATTCGGCCCATCAAGTCTACTCCGCCATTCAATCATGGCTGATCTATCTCTCCCTCCTAACCCCATTCTCCTGCCTTCTCCCCATAACCCCTGACACCCATACTAATCAACAATCTATCTATCTCTGCCTTAAAAATATCAACTGACTTGGCCTCCACAGCCTTCTGTGGCAAAGAGTTCCACAGATTCACCACCGAAGAAATTTCTCCTCATCTCCTTCCTAAAAGAACGTCCTTTAATTCTGAGGCGATGACCTCTGGTTCCAGACTCTCCCACTAATGTAAACATCTGTGACCAGTGGAGTCCCGCAGAGATCTGTGCTAGGGCCAAATGTGTAGGAAGGAACTGCAGATGCTGGTTTAAACTGAAGATAGGCACAAAGTGCTGGAGTAACTGAAGAAGCCAAAATGGTGAAGAAGGATCTCAACCCGAAACATCACCCATTCCTTCTCTCCAGAGATGCTGCCTGCACCACTGAGTTACTCCAGATTTTTGTGTTCATCTTCTGTGTTGGGACCTCTGTTTTTGATCTATATGAACGACTTGGACGTAAATGAATGAATGATTGAATGAATGAATAAATGAATGACACTTTATTGTCACATGTACCTGGGGTACCTAGGTACAGTGAAATGCTTTGTTTTGTGGTGAAACAAATAGTGAAACAAACCAACGGTGATGAAACAAACTACAGAGCGGAGGTGTAGAACCTGGCGGACTGGTGCTCAGATAACAACCTGTCCCTAAACACCTCCAAGACCAAGGAGCTGATCATCAACTTCCGTAGGTCACACAACGGGGAATACGCCCCGATCGTTATCAACGGGGACAATGTGGAGAGAGTGTCCAGCTTCAAGTTTCTGGGCACTCACATTTCGGAGGACCTAACACTGCTGTGCTGGTCAAGAAGGCACAGCAACGACTGTTCTACCTGAGAACACTGAAAAAGTCTGACTACCCCAACAACTGCTGACGACCTTCTACCGGCTGCACCATAGAGAGCATCCTAACACATGGCATCCCTGTGTGGTATCTCAGCTGCACGGAGGCAGAGAGGAAAGCTCTTCAGAGGGTAGTCCATAGAGCTCAGAGGACCATCGGAACACAGCTACCAGCCTTGGGGGGCATCTACAACACACGATGCCTCAGAAAAGCCACCAGCATCCACAAAGACTCTTCACACCCCTGCAACATTCTGTTCGAACTTCTACCGTCGGGCAGACGATACAAGGCCTTCTACGCCCGTACCTCCAGACTCAGGAACAGCTTCATCCCCAGGGCCATAGCTGCTATGAACCGGTCCTGCTGAGCCGGATGGTCACATCGCACAGTGAACCGGCACAGATCTACTTGCACTTTATTCTGTTTTAAAACTGTTTCTAATTTTGTTTCACTGGGTTGTCTAAATTTATACTGACTAGCTAATTAAATTATTGCATCGTATGGGAGGCGCATTCCCAATCTCGTTGTACCCCTGTACAATGACAATAAAGATATATTATATTGTGTACAATCTAGGCAGTACAGAAGTGTCGCTAAACCTTGTTGCCAACAGTTACAAAACTACCGAACACTCCAATCTACTGAAGATAGACACAGCATGCTGGAGTAACTCAGCGGGGACAGGCAGCATCTCTGGGGAGAATGAATGGGTGACGTTTTGGGTTGAGACTAGAGATATAGACAATGATGTAGAGAGATTGTTTTCACCGAACAAACAACTAACAATGGCCCGTTTCCTTTATCGTCGTTACTTTTTTTGCATCTCTTTCATTCCTTGTTCTTTATCTCTCTACATCATCGTCTATATCTGTCGTTTCCCTTACCAGGATTGACTCGGCAGTGGTAGAGTTGCTGCCTCACAGCGTCAGGGACCCGGGTTCAAATCCTGACCCCAGGTGCTGTCTGTACGGAGTTTGTACGTTCCCTGTGACCACGTGGGTTTTCTCCGGGTGCTCTGGTTTTCTTCCCACACACCAAAGAGGTTTGTAGGTTAATTGGCTTTGGTAAGGATTGTAAATTGTCCCGAGTGTGTCGGATAGGGTTAGTGTCCTTGGAGACTTGGAGAGCCAACGGGCCTGTTTCCGCGCTGTATCTCCAAAGCCTACAGTCCCTTCCAAAACACTCAATGACACGGTCCAATGTACCGCACTTCATTCCTCGTGACAGTCACACTCACTGCATGGCTTAAGACGAAAGAACACCACCACGTCCCCAGGACAAACTGAATGAATAAAGTCACAAGGAATAGGAGCAGAATTAGGCCATTCGGCCCATCAAGTCTACTCCGCCATTCAATCATGGCTGATCTATCTCTCCCGCCTTCTCCCCATAACCCCATTGACACCCGCACTAATCAAAAATCTCTCTATCTCTGCCTTAAATATATCTACTGACTTGGCCTTCTGTGGCAAAGAATTCCACAGATTCACCACCCTCTGACTAAAGAAATTTCTCCTCATCTCCTTCCTAAAAGAACGTCCTTTAATCTGAGGCTGTGACCTCTAGTGCTAGACTCTCCCACTAGTGGAAACATCCTCTCCACGTCCACTCTATCTAAGCTGTTCACTGTTCTGTAATGTTTCAACGAGGCCCCCTCCCCCCCCCCCTCATTCTTCTAAACTCACGAATGAAAACTAGTGGCCTTCACAAGTCACAGAGAAATTCTTTGCTTGCATACCTTGCCTAAGTATGCAATCAATAGTCACCCATGAAGGGCACTTACAAAGTTACAAATTCCCCCCCGCCCCTCAACAGTTCCCCCCTCCCCCCTCCTTCACGGTGGTCCCCGTTCCCCCCCGCTCCGGGTCCTCCATTGTTCCTTCCCCTCGGCAGCGGCCTTCCTCACTTCCACGTGGCCCATCATCGTCCGACATCACCCGCCGCGCCAACCTAGTGCATCAGTCACTGAAAGGAAGCATGCAGGTACAGCAGGCAGTGAAGAAAGCCAATGGAATGTTGGCCTTCATAACAAGAGGAGTTGAGTATAGGAGCAAAGAGGTCCTTCTGCAGTTGTACAGGGCCCTAGTGAGACCGCACCTGGAGTACTGTGTGCAGTTTTGGTCTCCAAATTTGAGGAAGGATATTCTTGCTATTGAGGGCGTGCAGCGTAGGTTCACTAGGTTAATTCCCGGAATGGCGGGACTGTCATATGTTGAAAGGACTGGAACGAGTGGGCTTGTATACACTGGAATTTAGAAGGATGAGGGGATCTTATCGAAACATATAAGATTATTAAGGGGTTGGACACGTTAGAGGCAGGAAACATGTTCCCAATGTTGGGGGAGTCCAGAACCAGGGGCCACAGTTTAAGAATAAGGGGTAGGCCATTTAGAACGGAGATGAGGATAAACGTTTTCAGTCAGAGAGTTGTAAATCTGTGGAATTCTCTGCCTCAGAAGGCAGTGGAGGCCAATTCTCTGAATGCATTCAAGAGAGAGTTAGATAGAGCTCTTAAGGATAGCGGAGTCAGGGGGTATGGGGAGAAGGCAGGAACGGGGTATTGATGGAGAATGATCAACCATGATCACATTGAATGGCGGTGCTGGCTCGAAGGGCCGAATGGCCTACTCCTGCACCAAAAGTCTATTGTCCACTAATGGCCCTGTGGAGCCGACCCCAGTCACGGGCTCCGACCTTGCCCAACAAAGGATGAGCTTTCCTCCAGAGACGCTGCCGTTCCCACTGAGTTACTCCAACGTTTTATGTCTATCTTCGATGAGCCACAGATGAGGCTTTGCCAGTGACGTTGGTATTCCCACTAACAGGCGCGGTTTTCAGGGGAAGGCAGAGGTTAAGAAGGACAATCCTTTCCTTGTAGAATTAGGCGTGGGATATGAGTTACCTTTCACACAGGAACTTCTAGTCACTGGTCAACAATCCTTTTGACTGCATCATTTCCAGGTTGCCACACCTAATGCATAACAGTAGCTGAAATCAAATAGTTAGGATATGAATAAAGATGATTAATATATATATATATTAGACATAGATAGACACAAAAAGCTGGAGTAACTCAGTGCCACTGGAGAAAAGGAATAGGTGACGTTTTGGGCCAAGGCACTTCTTCAGACGAAATAGATTGTTTTGTTTCCTTTGCAGAACTAATTATAGTTCCACAGTTATAACAGTCTTAACAGTTCTGGTCGCCAAGTTATAGGAAGGATGTCGACAAA
Organism: Rhinoraja longicauda; assembly: GCF_053455715.1. NCBI lineage: Eukaryota > Metazoa > Chordata > Chondrichthyes > Rajiformes > Arhynchobatidae > Rhinoraja > Rhinoraja longicauda. The sequence goes on from NC_135990.1 coordinate 11,001,056, forward strand.
ATGGAGAGGGTACTGAGGAGATTTACTAGAATGTTGCCTGGGTTTCAGCACTTAAGCTACAGAGAGAGGTTGAACAGGTTGGGTCTTTATTCTTTGGAGTGTAGAAGGTTGAGGGGGGACTTGATAGAGGTTTTTAACATTTTGAGAGGGACGGACAGAGTTGACGTGGGTAGGCTTTTCCCTTTTAGAGTGGGGAAGATTCCAACAAGGGGACATTGCTTCAGAATTGAGGGACAAAAGTTTAGGGGTAACATGAGGGGTAACTTCTTTACTCAGAGGGTGGTGGCTGTATGGAATGGGCTTCCGGCGGAAGTGGTGGAGGCTGGCTCGATTTTATTATTTAAGAGTAAATTGGATAGGTATATGGATAAGAGGGGATTAAAGGGTTATGGTCTGAGTGCAGGTAGATGAGACTAGGTCAGGGAGAATGGTCGGCGTGGACTGGAAGGGCCGAACGGGCCTGTTTCCGTGCTGTAGTTGTTATATGGTTATATGGTTATATGGTTATATGGTTAAGTCTAGTTCAGTTTAAGTTTCAAGAGGCAGCACGGAAGTAAGCCCTTCCACCCACCGAGTTCGCACTCACCAGCGATCCCCGCGCACGCACATTAACACCATCCGACACAAACTGGGGACAATTTTTACATTTACACCAAGCCAATTAACCTATGAACCTGCACGTCTTTGGAGTGTGGGAGGAAACCGAAGATCTCGGCGAAAACTCACGCAGGTCACGGGGAGAACGTGCAAACTCCGTACAGACAGCGCCCGTAGTCGGGATCGAACCCGGGTCTCCGGCGCTGCATTCGTTGTAAGGCAGCAACTCTACCGCTGCACCACCGAGATTACTTTTATTAAGTTTCGTTTATTGAGTTCCTTAAGTTTAAATTAAGTCGATTAAGTTCATTTCGTTGCACAGCGTCGCAACTATTAAGTTTTTCATCTGTGCCACAGGAAGATGGAATATGAATCCAGAACTCATTGGCCTTGCATGCTTAACCTCAGATGGAGATTTAGAGCAACTCAAATAGTGGAGGCCACGTCAGTAGATATTTTTAAGGCAGAGATAGATAGATTCATGATTAGTACGGGTGTCGGGGGTTATGGGGAGAAGGCAGGAGAATGGGGTTAGGAGGGAGAGATAGATCAGCCATGATTGAATGGTGGAGTAGACTTGATGGGCCGAATGGCCTAATTCTGCTCCTATCACTTATGACCTTATGACCTACAGGTGCTGTTTGGACGGAGTTTGTACGTTCTCCCTGCACCTGGGCTTTCTCCGGGTGACAATAGACAATAGGTGCAGGAGGAGGCCATTCGGCCCTTCGAGCCAGCACCGCCATTCAATGTGATCATGGCTAATCATTCTCAATCAGTACCCCGTTCCTGCCTTCTCCCCATACCCCCTGACTCCGCTATCCTTAAGAGCTCTATCTAGTTCTCTCTTGAATGCATTCAGAGAATTGGCCTCCACTGCCTTCTGAGGCAGAGAGTTCCACAGATTCACAACTCTCTGACTGAAAACGTTTTTCCTCATCTCCGTTCTAAAAGGCCTACCCCTTATTCTTAAACTGTGTCCCCTGGTTCCCCCAACACGGCCGAAGCCTCCGAGATGGTAAGTCCAGGCCCTGCGACCGGAGTCTTCAAGGTCGATCCCAGCTGGAGGCCGCCGACTCCACGGTGTTAGGCCGTAGCACGAACGGCGACACGACACGGTAAAGGTCGCATCTCCGTTGAGGAGGAGATTGGAAAAAAAGGTTTCCCCCACCCCCACACCACCCCCCACATATACAGAGTTAAAAATAAATCAAAACGTACATTTAAACGATAACAAAGAGAAAACCAAAAAAAGACAGAGAGACTGCCGGTGAGCCACAGCTGCAGAACGCAGCCACGCCCCCTACAGGTAGGAGGGAATAGCAGGCGCTGCTTTACACCGAAGATAGGCACAAAACGCTGGAGTAACTCAGCGGGACAGGCAGCATCTCTGGAGAGAAGGAATGGGTGACGTTTCGGGTCGTGACCCTTCTTCGGCATACGTGACAATAATAAACTCATGGCAATACCCTCTGCATTGCGGGGCATTTTTGTGACTGCAACACAATGGCCCAGCGGTAGAGTTACAGCCTCACAGCGCCGGAGACCCGGGTTCGATCCCGACTGCGGGCGCTGTCTGTGTTGAGTTTGTACGTTCTCCCTGTGACTGCGTGGGTCTCCTCTGGGTGCTCTAGTTTCCTCGCACGGCATGCCCTCCCGCAAATGCAGAGCAAACTGAAGGTTGGGACGTTCAGGTCTAAAGACGTGCGGGTCTGTAGGTTAATTGGTTTCTGTAAATTGTTCCCTAATAGAAACATAGACATAGAAACATAGAAAATAGGTGCAGGAGGAGGCCATTTTCCCTTGGAGCCAGCACCGCCATTCACTGTGATCATGGCTGATCATCCAAAATCAGTACCCCGTTCCTGCTTTTTCCCCATATCCCTTGATTCTGTTAGCCCCATGAAGCTAAATCTAATTCTCTTGAAAACATCCAGTGAATCGGCCTCCACCTCCTTCTGTGGCAGAGAATTCCACAGATACACAACTCTCACGGCTGGTCATCCACAATCGGTACCCCGTTCCTGCCCTCTCCCCATACCCCCTGACTCCATGTTCTCTGCAGATGCTGCCTGACCCGCTGAGTTACTCCAGCACTTCATGTTTTTTTTCTCCATAAGGATTGGCGCACAGAGCTACAGTTCAACCTCAGTAAAATGTAATCTAGAACGTTGCTTTTACACAGACGGATCACTTAGCTGACTACTCATTTCCTGATTTTTAAGGCTCAGCACCATTGTAATTGCAGAGTTTCGTTTTGGGCAGGTTATTGTCAGGAATCAAGCTTGTTTGTTATTGTGCAAGGTCAGGTTCAGTACACCAGAGTTGCCTTTCCATCGGCCTTAGAAGCCAGTTTCAAGTCACATTTCGCTTGGGAAGCTGTCAACCCTTCTGTCATTTCAGCTTGCCCCAGCATTCCCTCTCTCTCTCTCTATCCCTCCCCCACCCAAGACGCACCAGCTTCTCGTTTTCAAACAGCTCGCAACGGCCTGCTTCCTTTATCACCGTCACTTCTTTGCATTTAGGCAATAGGTGCAGGAGGAGGCCATTCGGCCCTTCGAGCCAGCACCGCCATTCAATGTGATCATGGCTGATCATTCTCAATCAGTACCCCGTTCCTGCCCTCTCCCCATACCCCCTGACTCCGCTGTCCTTAAGAGCTCTATCTAGCTCTCTCTTGAATGCATTCAGAGAATTGGCCTCCACTGCCTTCTGAGGCAGAGAATTCCACAGATTCACAACTCTCTGACTGAAAAAGTTTTTCCTCATCTCGGTTCTAAATGGCCTACCCCTTATTCTTAAACTGTGGCCCCTGTTTCTGGACTCCCCCAACATTGGGAACATGCTTCCTGCCTCTAACGTGTCCAACCCCTTAATAATCTTATACGTTTCGATAAGATCACCTCTCATCCTTCTAAATTCCAGTGTATACAAGCCTAGTCGCTCCATTCTTTCAACATATGACCTAGTGAACCTACGCTGCACGCCCTCAATAGCAAGAATATCCTTCCTCAAATTTGGAGACCAAAACTGCACACAGTACTCCAGGTGCGGTCTCACTAGGGCCCTGTACATTGTTCTTTATCCCTCCACATCACCGTCTACATCTGTTGTTTCCCTTATACCTAACCTGTCTGAAGAAGGGTCTCGACCCGAAACATCGCCCATGCCTTCGCTCCAGAGATGCTGCCTGTCCCGCTGAGTTACTCCAGCATTTTGTGTCTATCTAACGGTATGAACGTTGAATTCTCTAATTTTTAACCCCTGCTTGCCCTCCCTCCCCCACTTACCCCCATCCCCCTCTCTAGTCCACTACTAGTTCCACTGTTCACATCCTTGTATCCCCCTCGTTATCACCTCTTCCCCAGCCAACAATGGACCATTGTGGGCTCCGTCCTTCCTTGGTCACCGGTCAGCAGCCCTACTTTGTTCTGGCCTTTTCTTCCCTCCCCCTTACGTTCATCTGAAGAAGGGTCCCGACCCAAAATGTTCAGTTCAGTTTAGTTACGTTTATTGTCACGTGAATCGAGGTACAGTGAAAGGCTTTTTGTTGTGGGCTAACCAGTCCGCGGAAAGACTGGTTGGGAGGCAATGTGGTGCAGCGGTAGAGTTGCTGCCTTACAGCGAATGCAGCGCCGGAGACCCGGGTTCCATCCCGACTACGGGTGCTGTCTGTACGGAGTTTGTACGTTCTCCCCGTGACCTGCGTGGGTTTTCTCCGAGATCTTCGGTTTCCTCCCACACTCCAAAGACGTGCAGGTTTGTAGGTTAATTAGCTTGGTAAATGTAAAAATTGGCCCTAGTGGGTGTTGGATAGTGTTAGTGTGCGGGGATCGCTGGTCGGCGCGGACCGAAAGGGCCTGTTTCCACGCTGTACCACTAAACTAAACTAAACTAAACTATACTTGTGTACAGTTTTGGTCTCCTAATTTGAGGAAGGACATCCTTGTATTTGAGGCAGTGCAGCGTAGGTTCACGAGATTGATCCCTGGGATGGCGGGACTGTCATATGAGGAAAGATTGAAAAGACTAGGCTTGTATTCACTGGAGTTTAGAAGGGTGAGAGGGGACCTTATGGAAACATATAAAATTATAAAAGGACTGGACAAGCTAGATGCAGGAAAAATGTTCCCAATGTTGGGTGAGTCCAGAACCAGGGGCCACACAGTCTTAGAATAAAGGGGAGGCCATTTAAAACTGAGGTGAGAAGAAACTTTTTCGCCCAGGGAGTTGTGAATTAAAAATAAAAAAATCTTTCATATTTCAGATACAGCGCAGAAACAGGCCTTTTCGGCCCACCAAGTCCGCACCGCCCATCGATCCCCGCACACTAACACTATCCTACACACACTAGGGACAATTTCTTACATTTACCCAGTCAATTAACCTACATACCTGTACGTCTTTGGAGTGTGGGAGGAAACCGAAGATCTCGGAGAAAACCCACGCAGGTCACGGGGAGAACGTACAAACTCCTTACAGTACAGCACCCGTAGTCAGGATCGAACCTGAGTCTCCGGCGCTGCATTCGCTGTAAAGCAGCAACTCTACCGCTGCGCTACCGTGCCGCGGAATTTGTGGAATTCTCTGCCACAGAGGGCAGCGGAGGCCAAATCACTGGATGAATTTAAGAGAGGGTTAGATAGAGCTCTAGGGGCTTGTGGAATCAAGGGATATGGGGAGAAGGCAGGCACGGGTTACTGATTGTGAACGATCAGCCATGTTCACATTGAATGGCGGTGCTGGCTCGAAGGGCTGAATGGCCTCCTCCTGCACCTATTTTCTATGTTTCTATGTTACATGATTGCAATCGATCCATTTACAGTGTATTGATACAGATTTAAGAGTGAGGAGCTATTGCAAAGTGAGTTTGTGGATGTGCTTCTGTGGCGAGCACACAAATAGCCGCCTGTGTCAGGCGCCATCTTACATCACCCGTTCTTTTTCCCCAGAGGCGCTGCCTGACCCGCTGAGTAACTCCAGGACTTTGTGTCTATCTCAAGCACTGCTACCAACATGAAGAGCAATGCACCAACTGGGTGGCACAATGACACAGCTCTAGAGGAGCAGATACCTCATAGCTAGCACCAGAGACCCCGGTTCGATCCTGACCAAAGACGTACAGGTTTGTTGGTTAATTGGCTTCGGTAAATTGTAAATTGTCCCTTGTGTGTGTAGGATAGTGGATGGCTGGTCGGCACAGACTCACAGGGCCGAACGGTCAATTTCCACGCTGTATCTCGAAGCTAAACTGAAACTAAACAAGTTATTTCAAAGTGTTCTTTAGTGAATGGCATTTGAATGAAGCAGATGTCAAGCAAGTGGACTTGCTCAGAAAGACAAGGTGGTGTTTGTGGAAAATACTTAGGGCCCATTTAGAGGAACCAATAAATCAGGGGTGCAGGGCTGTAGTTGATACCTCACAACGCTTACAGCGCCAGAGACCCAGGTTCGATCCTGACTACGGGTGCTGTCTGCACTGGGTTTGTACGTACTCCTTGTGAGCATGTGGGTTTTCTCCGGGTGCTCCGGTTTCCACCCACACTCTAAAGGCGTGCGGGTTTGTAGGCTAATTGGCTTCGGTAAAAAAATTGTGAATTATCCCTAGTGTGTGTAGGATAGTGTTGGTGTGCGGGGATCGCTGGTTGGTGCAGATTCAATGGGCCGAAGGGCCTCCTTCTGTGCTGTATCGCTAAACTAAACTAAAACTGAAACCGCAGGAGATGCAACACCTGTCCCTTTACCTCCCCCCTCGACTCCATCCAAGGACCCAAACAGTCTTTCCAGGTGAGACAGAGGTTCACCTGCACGTCCTCCAACCTCACCTACTGTATCCGCTGTTCCAGGTGTCAACTTCTCTACATCGGCGAGACCAAGCGCAGGCTCGGCGATCGTTTCGCTCAACACCTCCGCTCAGTCCGTCTGAACCAACCTGATCTCCCGGTGGCTCAGCGCTTCAACTCTCCCTCCCACTTCAACACTGACATTTCTGCCCTGGGCCTCCTCCACTGTCAGAGTGAGGCCCTCCGCAAGTTGGAGGAACAGCACCTCATATTTCGCTCGGGCAGCTTACACCCCAGCGGTATGAACATTGACTTCTCTAACTTCAGATAGTCCCTGCTTTCCCTCTCTATCCCCTCCCCCTTCCCAATTCTCCCACCAGTTTTCCCTGTCTCTGACTACATTCTATCTTTGTCCCGCCCCCTCCCCTGACATCAGTCTGAAGAAGAGACTTATCTTCAGGAATGGGTGACGTTTCGGGTCGAGACCTGTCTTCAGGAATGGGTGACGTTTCGGGTCGAGCCCCTTCGGGACTCGACCCGAAACGTCACCCATTCCTTCTCTCCTGAGATGCTGCCTGACTCCAGCATTCTGTGTCTACCCTGAAACTGAACAAGTGATTTCAAAGTGTTTTTTAATGAATGGCATTTGAATGAAGCACATGTCAAGCTAGCAGGCTTGCTTAAAAAAACATGATGGTGTCTGGGAGAATGCTTGGCGAACCAGGAGAAACATTGGACCTTTGCCCAAGGACATAGTCCTCTAAGCAAGAAGATAAGGTAAACGTTTGTGGCTCAGACACATTGGAGACTAGCTGTGCACATAGATGATACAGTAACTCGTGCCTTGGCATGACGAACAGTTTGTTCCTAAAATATAGTCAACTATTGTTTGTAGATTAGGGTAGGACCAAGGACTTAATGATTATATAAGTAAACGTTTGAATGAGAGTTAGGTTTCGGTTTAGGTTTAGAGAGATACAGCGCGGAAACACACCCTTCGGCCCACCGAGTCCGCACCGACCAGCGATCCCCGCACACTAACACTATCCTACACACTAACACTATCCTACACACTAACACTATCCTACACACATTAGGGACAATTTACATTTGTACCAAGCCAATTAACCTACAAAGCCGTGCGTCTTTGGAGTGTGGGAGGAAATAGAAGATCTCGGAGAAAACCCACGCAGGTCACGGGGAGAACGTACAAACTCCGTACAGACAGCGCCCGTGGTCAGGATCGAACCCGGGTCTCTGGCGCTGTAAGGCAGCAACTCTACCGCTGCGCCACCCCGAAGTTTTCCGTCTATCATTTTTATATTTTCCATTCGTTGTTCCGAATCCTCGATACTAGCCCCCAGTATAGGATTTGTGATGAACCTCTATCCCACTGCACCTGAACATCTGCGGATCACCCCGACTTCATTGACTTGTGTGGCTCAGCGGTAGAGTTGCTGTCTCACTGCACCAGAGACCTGGGTTCGATCCCGACTACGGGCGCTGTCTGTACAGAGTTTGTGCGTTCCTCCCGTGACCTGCGTGGGTTTCCTCCGGGTGCTCCGGTTTCCCCCCACACTCCAAAGACGTGCGGGTTAACCGGCTTTGGTAAAATTGTAAATTGCCCCTAGTGTGTGTGGGATAGTGCTGGTGCACGAGGATCGCTGGTCGGCGCGGACCCGGTGGGCCGAAGGGCCTGTTTCCGCGCTGTATCTCGAAACTAAACTAAACTAGTATCCGCCTCAACTACCTCTTCAGGCAGCTCGTTTCATTTACCCACCACCCTTTGTGTAAAAAAGAGTTAAACCCCTGTCCCACTGAGGCGATTGTTTAGGCGACTACAGGCGACGAGGCAGTTGCCACACGGTTGCCGGGGTGTCGCCTGTGCGGTCGTGAGTCATCACCAAAGAGTCGTACCGTTTTTCCGGTCGCCGCTGGATTTTGAAACGTTTAAACATTTTCGGCGACTGTGGGTTTGGCGCCAATGATCGTAGCTTGACGTCTCCTGACGTAGGCGCTGTTGTAGGTTGTCGTCAGGTGACGTAGGTTGTCGCCGGTGCTGACCTTCGGTGAATTCCATTGGCGACTACCTACGTCAACCGGCGACAGGTACCGGCGTCAAAACCGGAGGCCAACACGACGTGAATTGTCTCCAGTTGTCGCCGACACGGTCGTAGCTTGTCGTAGCTTGTCGCGGGTAGACGTGGGTTGACTTCGGTTGTCGTAGGTTGCCGCCTGTGTGGTCGTAGGTTGCCGTGGGTGCGTTCGTAGGTGGACGTCCTAAGTCGCAACGATTGGGTCGGCAATTGTCGGTAGCTTGCCCTAGCGTGATGTCGACTAGGTGGTAGGTTGTTGGAGATTGTCGTAGACATTGTCCTAGAGGGGGGAGTCCAGTCGCTGTTTTTTCGGTGACCTGCTACGACTGTGACAGTCAATAGACAATAGACAATAGACAATAGGTGCAGGAGTAGGCCATTCAGCCCTTCGAGCCAGCACCGCCATTCAATGCGATCATGGCTGACCACTCTCAATCAGTACCCTCCTCAGTAAACACAGATCCAAAGTAACAGTCGCCGGCAGTCGCCTAAAAAAACGTCTAAGTGGGACCGGCCTCTTACTTCTCAGTTTCCTATTAAATCTCCCCCCCCCCCCCCCTTCACCCTAACCCTTTCACAGGGTTTTGCTTCAAGCCAAGTTATCTCGCACACATAACAATTAACTACAGGGTCAGATTTGCTGTAATGTGAACTCGTTGTCCCGTACAAATGAGACAGATAAGCATATTTCACATAACCTGAGAGAATTAGTCTCAGAAGAAGTAATGATCAAGCTGCCCGTTCATGGTGGGGGAACCGGAAATGGTTCATTGTTCTCCAGACTCCCTTCGCAAATCCACACTCTGCGAAGAGGTGGGCAACCGTCTCCTCCCCACGGCAGCCGTCCCCAGGGCAGCGTGCGCCGGTAGTGAGGCTCCCCGATGTGGGATGGTCCAATTCCACACTGCCATCATTGAGTCCGTCCTCCCCTTCTCCATCATGGTCTGGTTTGGCTCAGCCACCAAGCACCACATCCGGAGGCTGCAACGGATCGTTCGCACAGCTGAGAAGGTTGTTGGCTGCAACCTTCCCCCCATCGACGAACTGTACACTGCAAGGGCCAGGAAGCGAGCGGGCAAGATCATCTCTGACCCCTCTCACCCTGGCCACAAACACTTCGAAGCACTTCCCTCTGGAAGGCGACTCCGGACTGTCAAAGCAGCCACAGCCGGACATAAAAACAGCTTTTTTTCCCCCAAGAGTGATAGTTCTATTCAACAACCAAAGTCTGGTGTCTCTTTTTTGCTCTGGTTTATTTTCACCCAAATGTAATGTTGTATCCTTACTGTTTTGATGTGGTTTATGCTTTATTCTTAATTGTTAACTGTATGTTTGTGTTGTCATTTGTGAGTGGAGCACCAAGGCATATTCCTTGTATATGCATATACTTGGCCAATAAACTTATTCATTCATATTATTATTATTAGATTACAATTGCCTCCTAACTGCAGGGGAAGTGACATTAGGAATGGAGTATTGTGGAAGTGCAGTTTTAGTTGCTCCATTACATGAAAGATGTGGGTTTTACCAGCATGCTGACTGGATTACCGGTATCAGTAAAACCTGTACTACTAATTTTTGGGGCTGATTTCTCTGAAATGTCGGAGAAAGAGAGGAAACCCCGATAGAAGTGCAGAGAATTATGAAAGGCAGCACCGGAGGTCAGGATGGAACCCGGGTCTCTGGCGCCGTGAGGCAGCAACTCTACCGCTGCGCCACCGTGCCGCCATGCAGTGTTTCCTCTGTTCGGTTCAAGTCAGAGGTATTAAAAGGGCCAAAGACACCCACAGGCAACGGGTGGAAGACCACTTCAACACCACGGACACCAGAAGCATGTGGCAGGGTGTCAGGGACATCACTGGCTACAAGAGCAGCCCTGCCTGCCCCCACAGCGATATCACACTAACCAACGAGCTTAACAACTTCTTTGCCCGCTTCAAAACTGGCAACACCACCTTGAGTGGAAGAACCCCAGCAGAGGCGGAGGGACTGGTCTTGACACTGAGCACACAGGAGGTACAACGCGCTCTGCAAAGGGTCAACCCACGCAAGGCTGCAGGACCGGATGGTGTTCAAGGAAGGGTACTGAAGGACTGTGCTGAACAGCTGGCTGAGGTATTCACCAGGATCTTTAACCTGTCACTATCTCTGGCTACGGTCCCCAAGTGCCTGAAGTCGGCTATCATAGTTCCGGTGCCGCAAAAAGCCAAGATCTCCAACCTGAACGACTACCGCCCGGTTGCCCTAACGCCGATAGTCATGAAGTGCTTTGAAAGGCTGGTCCTCTCACACATCAAATCCAGCATCCCTGCCTCACTGGACCCGCATCAATGTGCATACAGGGCAAATAGATCCACAGAGGACGCCATCTCTCTGGCTCTTCACACTGTCCTGACTCACGTAGAGAGACAGGGCACGTACGTGAGGATGCTATTCATTGATTATAGCTCTGCCTTCAACACGGTCATCCCCACCAAGCTCATCACCAAACTCCACCAGCTAGGTAGCAGCACCGGAGGTCAGGATGGAACTCGGGTCCCTGGCGCCGTGAGGCAGCAAATCTACCGCTGCGCCATCGTGCCGCCCTGCAGTGTTTCCTCTGTTTGGTTCAAGTCAAGTTGGGTTCGGTTGTGTCTATGAAGGGGTCATACAGCGTGGAAACAGGCCCTTCGGCCCAACTGGCCAACGTGTCCCAGCTGCACTAGTCCCACTTGCCCGCGTTTGTCCCATATCCCTCCAAACCCGTCCTACCCGTGTAATCTATTGCCCACGTGCACAGGTGCAGTGAGGTACAGGCACATTGGAAAATCGTGCTCGCAGCACGCCACTGGCACATCGACTTAGACAACGCACAGAAACGCTTAAAGGGCCTGTCCCAGTTACGCGATGTTTAAGGCGACTGTCAAAGTCATAGCAGATCGCCGACATTTTCTTTTACCCAACGACAGTGACCACGACAATGCGTCAGTAAGATACCTTTTTGTGTGAAACCAGCACCTGGCTAAGAGATGACACCGTCTTCGGAAACATCGCAAAATTCCCACGCTTACCTGACCGTCAAACTGTCGCCTCCAGTCTACCCGTCAAATGTCCTGACGGTAAATAAATTGGTCGAACAAAACTATCTTCTGGTATCTTCAAGTGCCTTTTCTTAATTTAATGTTACGTGCTTCTAAATGCATCTGTGACAACCTAGCAAACCTGGGGACAGCGTGCGACAGACAGCGTCCGCAATAAGCTACGATACCTGGCCACAAGCCAGCTGTGGCAGAGAAATTTCTATCTGGAATTTTTTTCCGTGACGCGTCGAGATCCGCTACGATTCGTTGAAGACTCCTCAAGATCATGCCCACGCGCGAAACCCCGGTGAACATTCCGCGCGCGACATCCCGGTGAACATTCGCCCTAGTCGCCGGCAGTCGCCTTAAAATCGCCTACGTGGGACAGGCCATTAAATAATACACCAAGGGGGTCTCTGGCGCCGTGAGGCAGCGGTTCCACCCCCCCTGGGCTACCCGTGCCCACTGGACTGTGCTTCGTTCCATGACAACAACAGCCAGCATTGCGGCCAAATCACAGCCCTTGACTGCGATAAACGAAACAGAAATTGAAAGCAAAACCCTCAGTGGTTTCTGCCCGTCCACTCCTTGTGACTGTTTCCCATCGTGGTTGTTTCTAAACATTCCCACACTCGGGATGGACAATAGACAATAGACAATAGGTGCAGGAGGAGGCCAACAGAATATGTAAACATAGTACACAGTAAACAATATAATAAAGGAGAAAAAGTTCAGTATATAAATAGATTTATATATGTAAAGAAAAGATAGACACAAATGCTGGAGTAACTCAGGCAGCATAGACAATAGACAATAGGTGCAGGAGGAGGCCATTCGGCCCTTTGAGCCAGCACCGCCATTCAATGTAATCATGGTTGATCATTCTCAATCAGTACCCCGCTCCTGCCTTCTCCCCATACCCCCTGACTCCGCTATCCTTAAGAGTTCTATCTAGCTCTCTCTTGAATGCATTCAGAGAATTAGTCCCCACTGCCTTCCTGAGGCAGAGAATTCCACAGATTCACAACTCTCTGACTGAAAAAGTTTTTCCTCATCTCAGTTCTAAATGGCCTACACCTTATTCTTAAACTGTGGCCCCTGGTTCTGGACTCCCCCAACATTGGGAACATGTTTCCTGCCTCTAACGTGTCCAACCCCTTAATAATCTTATACGTTTTGATAAGATCCCCTCTCATCCTTCTAAATTCCAGTGTATACAAGCCTAGTCACTCCAGTCTTTCAACATACGACAGTCCCGCCATTCCGGGAATTAACCTAGTAAACCTACGCTGCACGCCCTCAATAGCAAGAATATCCTTCCTCAAATTTGGAGACCAAAACTGCACACAGTACTCCAGGTGCGGTCTCACCAGGGCCCTGTACAACTGCAGAAGGACCTCTTTGCTCCTATACTCAACTCCTCTTGTTATGAAGGCCAACATTCCATTGGCTTTCTTCACTGCCTGCTGTACCTGCATGCTTCCTTTCAGTGACGTGTCAGTTCATCCATGTGGTTTTGTGGCCTTTGGTTCTGGTTGGTTACTGCACCAACACCTCCACCTCCACCAGGCCTCCAAACCATTGTATTGAAATGGCGGCCAACAGGACGCCAACACGCCCCAAAGGAACAGAGTCACTGCGACAGGTTCCATGTGCAGTCCCTGTCACCTGGCCAGGTAACCACAGCGCCACGCTGCAGCAGGTAGCACTGCTGCCTGACAACACTTCAAGAATAAGGGACAGGCCATTTAGGACTGAGATGAGGAAAATGGGGGAGGTGGGGAGGTGGGGAGAGAGGGAAGGGGGAGGTGGGGAGAGAGGGAAGGGGGGAGGTGGGGAGAGAGGGATGGGGGGAGGTGGGGAGAGAGGGAAGGGGGAGGTGGGGAGAGAGAGAAGGGGGGAGGTGGGGGGGTGGGGAGAGAGGGAAGGGGGAGGTGGGGAGAGAGGGGAGGGGGAGGTGGGAAGTGGGGAAAGAGGGAAGGGGGGAGGTGGGGAGAGAGGGATGGGGGGAGGTGGGGAGAGAGGGAAGGGGGGAGGTGGGGAGAGAGGGAAGGGGGGAGGTGGGGAGAGAGGGATGGGGGAGGTGGGGAGAGAGGGAAGGGGGGAGGTGGGGAGAGAGGGAAGGGGGGAGGTGGGGAGAGAGGGAAGGGGGGAGGTGGGGAGAGAGGGAAGGGGGGAGGTGGGGAGAGAGGGAAGGGGGGAGGTGGGAAGTGGGGAAAGAGGGAAGGGGGGAGGTGGGGAGAGAGGGATGGGGGAGGTGGGGAGAGAGGGATGGGGGAGGTGGGGAGAGAGGGATGGGGGGAGGTGGGGAGAGAGGGATGGGGGGAGGTGGGGAGAGAGGGATGGGGGGAGGTGGGGAGAGAGGGATGGGGGGAGGTGGGGAGAGAGGGAAGGGGGGAGGTGGGGAGAGAGGGATGGGGGAGGTGGGGAGAGAGGGATGGGGAGGTGGGGAGAGAGGGGAGGGGGGAGGTGGGGAGAGAGGGAAGGGGGGAGGTGGGGAGAGAGGGAAGGGGGGAGGTGGGAAGTGGGGAAAGAGGGAAGGGGGGAGGTGGGGAGAGAGGGATGGGGAGGTGGGGAGAGAGGGGAGGGGGCAGGTGGGAGGTGGGGAGAGAGGGATGGGGGGAGGTGGGGAGAGAGGGATGGGGGAGGTGGGGAGAGAGGGAAGGGGAGGTAGGGAGAGAGGGAAGGGGAGGTGGGGAGAGAGGGAAGGGGGCAGGTGGGAGGTGGGGAGAGAGGGATGGGGGGAGGTGGGGAGAGAGGGATGGGGAGGTGGGGAGAGGGGAGGGGGGAGGTGGGGAGAGAGGGGAGAGAGAGAGATGTCTGCTGTGGGCGGACTGAAGGGGATAGAAGGGAGTGGTACACGATCGATTCAATGTCCGATACTTCAGAGTAAACAATCGTAAGTCTATCCAAACTCTCACATTGGCTGAAACCCTCTAATCCAGGCAGCATTTATAAACCTTCTCTGCACCCCCTCCTAGGCCTCCTCATCCTTCCTGTAATGGGGTGAACAAAACTACCAAAAGAGACCCGGGTTCCATCCCGACTACGGGTGCTGCCTGTACAGAGTTTGTACGTTCTCCCCGTGACCTGCGTGGGTTTTCTCCGAGATCTTCGGTTTCCTCCCACACTCCAAAGACGTGCAGGTTTGTAGGTTAATTGGCTTGGGTTTGTATACTTGGTATAAGTGTAAATTGTCCCCTAGTGTGTGTAGGATAGTGTGAATGTGCGGGAATTGCTGGCCTGCACAGACTCGGTGGGCCGAAGGGCCTGTTTCCGTGCTGTATCTCTAAAAACATAATCTGGAGATGCTGGTTTCACACTTCTGGACCTTTTGCCCGATGGGGGAGGGGAGAAGAGGGAGTGGCCGGGGTGAGACTGGTCCTTGATTATGCTGCTGGCCTTGCCGAGGCAGCGTGAGGTGTAGATGGGGTCAATGGAAGGGAGGTTGGCTTGTGTGATGGTCTGGGCTGCGTCCGCAACTCTCTGCGATTTCTTGCGGAAAGTTTGTGGATTGGACTCTCCCCAGAAGAACGTAAAGAGGGGACTCTGGTCTGGAAGGGAAGGTCTCAAGGGGGTGGTGAGGGGAACTCTTACATTATGAATCAAACTCTAAATAACATACAGCAGTCCCCAAAGATTCCCATCACCTGACTGCAACCAAATGGTAGATATACACCATCAGCCAAAACATTATGACCGCCTGCCTAATATGCTGAAGGAAACAGGCCGTTGAGAAAAGAAAAGAGGAGAGGAAAGAAAAGGTGTGGAGAGAGGGAAGGGGGGAGGTGGGGAGAGAGGGATGGGGGGAGGTGGGGAGAGAGGGATGGGGGGAGGTGGGGAGAGAGGGATGGGGGGAGGTGGGGAGAGAGGGAAGGGGGGAGGTGGGGAGAGAGGGATGGGGGGAGGTGGGGAGAGAGGGATGGGGGGAGGTGCATCTGTGACAACCTAGCAAACCTGGGGACAGCGTGCGACAGGCAGCGCCCGCAATAAGCTACCATACCTGGCCACAAGCCAGCTGTGGCAGAGAAATTTCTATCTGGAATTTTTTTCCGCGTCGCGTCGAGATCCGCTACGATTCGTTGAAGACTCCTCAAGATCATGCCCACGCGCGAAACCCCGGTGAACATTCCGCGCGCGACATCCCGGTGAACATTCGCCCTAGTCGCCGGCAGTCGCCTTAAAATCGCCTACGTGGGACAGGCCATTAAATAATACACCAAGGGGGTCTCTGGTGCCGTGAGGCAGCGGTTCCACCCCCCCCGGGCTACCCGTGCCCACTGGACTGTGCTTCGTTCCATGACAACAACAGTCAGCATTGCGGCCAAATCACAGCCCTTGACTGCGATAAACGAAACAGAAATTGAAAGCAAAACCCTCAGTGGTTTCTGCCCGTCCACTCCTTGTGACTGTTTCCCATCGTGGTTGTTTCTAAACATTCCCACACTCGGGATGGACAATAGACAATAGACAATAGGTGCAGGAGGAGGCCAACAGAATATGTAAACATAGTACACAGTAAACAATATAATAAAGGAGAAAAAGTTCAGTATATAAATAGATTTATATATGTAAAGAAAAGATAGACACAAATGCTGGAGTAACTCAGGCAGCATAGACAATAGACAATAGGTGCAGGAGGAGGCCATTCGGCCCTTTGAGCCAGCACCGCCATTCAATGTAATCATGGTTGATCATTCTCAATCAGTACCCCGCTCCTACCTTCTCCCCATACCCCCTGACTCCGCTATCCTTAAGAGTTCTATCTAGCTCTCTCTTGAATGCATTCAGAGAATTAGTCCCCACTGCCTTCCTGAGGCAGAGAATTCCACAGATTCACAACTCTCTGACTGAAAAAGTTTTTCCTCATCTCAGTTCTAAATGGCCTACACCTTATTCTTAAACTGTGGCCCCTGGTTCTGGACTCCCCCAACATTGGGAACATGTTTCCTGCCTCTAACGTGTCCAACCCCTTAATAATCTTATACGTTTTGATAAGATCCCCTCTCATCCTTCTAAATTCCAGTGTATACAAGCCTAGTCACTCCAGTCTTTCAACATACGACAGTCCCGCCATTCCGGGAATTAACCTAGTAAACCTACGCTGCACGCCCTCAATAGCAAGAATATCCTTCCTCAAATTTGGAGACCAAAACTGCACACAGTACTCCAGGTGTGGTCTCACCAGGGCCCGGTACAACTGCAGAAGGACCTCTTTGCTCCTATACTCAACTCCTCTTGTTATGAAGGCCAACATTCCATTGGCTTTCTTCACTGCCTGCTGTACCTGCATGCTTCCTTTCAGTGACGTGTCAGTTCATCCATGTGGTTTTGTGGCCTTTGGTTCTGGTTGGTTACTGCACCAACACCTCCACCAGGCCTCCAAACCATTGTATTGAAATGGCGGCCAACAGGACAACAACACGCCCAAAGGAACAGAGTCACTGCGACAGGTTCCATGTGCAGTCCCTGTCACCTGGCCAGGTAACCACAGCCCCCACGCTGCAGCAGGTAGCACTGCTGCCTGACAACACTTCAAGAATAAGGGACAGGCCATTTAGGACTGAGATGAGGAAAATGGGGGAGGTGGGGAGGTGGGGAGAGAGGGAAGGGGGGAGGTGGGGAGAGAGGGATGGGGGGAGGTGGGGAGAGAGGGAAGGGGGAGGTGGGGAGAGAGGGAAGGGGGGAGGTGGGGAGAGAGGGATGGGGGGAGGTGGGGAGAGAGGGAAGGGGGGAGGTGGGGAGAGAGGGATGGGGGAGGTGGGGAGAGAGGGAAGGGGGAGGTGGGGAGAGAGGGAAGGGGGAGGTGGGGGGGTGGGGAGAGAGGGAAGGGGGGAGGTGGGGAGAGAGGGAACGGGGAGGTGGGGAGAGAGGGAAGGGGGAGGTGGGGAGAGAGGGGAGGGGGGAGGTGGGAAGTGGGGAAAGAGGAAGGGGGGAGGTGGGGAGAGAGGGATGAGGGGAGGTGGGGAGAGAGGGATGGGGGGAGGTGGGGAGAGAGGGATGGGGAGGTGGGGAGAGAGGGAAGGGGGAGGTGGGGAGGGAGGGATGGGGAGGTAGGGAGAGAGGGAAGGGGAGGTGGGGAGAGAGGGGAGGGGACAGGTGGGAGGTGGGGAGAGAGGGATGGGGGGAGGTGGGGAGAGAGGGATGGGGAGGTGGGGAGAGAGGGATGGGGAGGTGGGGAGAGAGGGGAGGGGGGAGGTGGGGAGAGAGGGGAGAGAGAGAGATGTCTGCTGTGGGCGGACTGAAGGGGATAGAAGGGAGTGGTACACGATCGATTCAATGTCCGATACTTCAGAGTAAACAATCGTAAGTCTGTCCAAACTCTCGCAGTGGCTGAAACCCTCTAATCCAGGCAGCATTTATAAACCTTCTCTGCACCCCCTCCTAGGCCTCCTCATCCTTCCTGTAATGGGGTGAACAAAACTACCAAAAGAGACCCGGGTTCCATCCCGACTACGGGTGCTGCCTGTACAGAGTTTGTACGTTCTCCCCGTGACCTGCGTGGGTTTTCTCCGAGATCTTCGGTTTCCTCCCACACTCCAAAGACGTACAGGTTTGTAGGTTAATTGGCTTGGGTTTGTATACTTGGTATAAGTGTAAATTGTCCCCTAGTGTGTGTAGGATAGTGTGAATGTGCGGGGATTGCTGGCCTGCACAGACTCGGTGGGCCGAAGGGCCTGTTTCCGCGCTGTATCTCTAAAAACATAATCTGGAGATGCTGGTTTTCACACTTCTGGACCTTTTGCCCGATGGGAGAGGGGAGAAGAGGGAGTGGCCGGGGTGAGACTGGTCCTTGATGATGCTGCTGGCCTTGCCGAGGCAGCGTGAGGTGTAGATGGGGTCAATGGAAGGGAGGTTGGCTTGTGTGATGGTCTGGGCTGCGTCCGCAACTCTCTGCGATTTCTTGCGGAAAGTTTGTGGATTGACTCTCCCCAGAAGAACGTAAAGAGGGGATTCTGGTCTGGAAGGGAAGGTCTCAAGGGGGTGCTGAGGGGAACTCTTACATTATGAATCAAACTCTAAATAACATACAGCAGTCCCCAAAGATTCCCATCACCTGACTGCAACCAAATGGTAGATATACACCATCAGCCAAAACATTATGGCCGCCTGCCTAATATGCTGAAGGAAACAGGCCTTTGAGAAAAGAAAAGAGGAGAGGAAAGAAAAGGTGGGGAGAGAGGGAAGGGGGGAGGTGGGGAGAGAGGGATGGGGGGAGGTGGGGAGAGAGGGATGGGGGGAGGTGGGGAGAGAGGGATGGGGGGAGGTGGGAGAGAGGGATGGGGGGAGGTGGGGAGAGAGGGATGGGGGGAGGTGGGGAGAGAGGGATGGGGGAGGTGGGGAGAGAGGGATGGGGGGAGGTGGGGAGAGAGGGATGGGGGGAGGTGGGGAGAGAGGGATGGGGGGAGGTGGGGAGAGAGGGAAGGGGGGAGGTGGGGAGAGAGGGAAGGGGGGAGGTGGGGAGCGAGGGATGGGGGGAGGTGGGGAGAGAGGGAGGGGGGAGGTGGGGGGATGGGGAGAGAGGGAAGGGGGAGATCGGGAGAGAGGGAAGGGGGAGTTGGGGAGAGAGGGAAGGGGGGAGGTGGGGAGAGAGGGAAGGGGGGAGGTGGGGAGAGAGGGAAGCGGGAGGTGGGAGAGAGGGAGGGGGGAGGTGGGGAGAGAGGGAAGGGGGAGGTGGGAAGTGGGGAGAGTGGGAAGGGGGGAGGTGCGGAGAGAGGGAGGGGGGAGGTGGGGAGAGAGGGAAGGGGGGAGGTGGGGAGAGTGGGAAGGGGGGAGGTGCGGAGAGAGGGATGGGGGGAGGTGGGGAGAGAGGGGAGGGGGAGGTGGGGAGAGTGGGGAGAGTGGGAAGGGGGGAGGTGGGAAGTGGGGAGAGTGGGAAGGGGGGGAGGTGGGGAGAGAGGGAGGGGGGAGGTGGGGAGAGAGGGAAGGGGGAGGTGGGGGGAGAGGGAAGGGGGGAGGTGGGGAGAGAGGGAAGGGGGGAGGTGGGGAGAGAGGGAAGGGGGAGGTGGGGAGAGAGGGAAGGGGGAGGTGGGGGGAGAGGGATGGGGAGGTGGGGAGAGAGGGAAGGGGGAGGTGGGGGGAGAGGGAAGGGGGAGGTGGGGGGAGAGGGATGGGGAGGTGGGGAGAGAGGGAAGGGGGAGGTGGGGGGAGAGGGAAGGGGGGAGGTGGGGAGAGAGGGAAGGGGGGAGGTGGGGAGAGAGGGAAGGGGGAGGTGGGGGGAGAGGGAAGGGGAGGTGGGGAGAGAGGGAAGGGGGAGGTGGGGGGAGAGGGAGGGGGGAGGTGGGGAGAGAGGGAAGGGGGAGGTGGGGAGAGAGGGAAGGGGGAGGTGGGGGGAGAGGGAAGGGGGGTGGTGGGGAGAGAAGGAAGGGGGGAGGTGGGGGGGAGAGGGATGGGGAGGTGGGGAGAGAGGGAAGGGGGGAGGTGGGGAGAGTGGGAAGGGGGAGGTGGGGGGTGTGGGAAGGGGGGAGGTGGGGAGAGAGGGAAGGGGGAGGTGGGAAGTGGGGAGAGTGGGGAAGGGGGGAGGTGCGGAGAGAGGGAGGGGGGAGGTGGGGAGAGAGGGAAGGGGGGAGGTGGGGAGAGTGGGAAGGGGGGAGGTGCGGAGAGAGGGATGGGGGAGGTGGGGAGAGAGGGGAGGGGGAGGTGGGGAGAGTGGGGAGAGTGGGAAGGGGGGAGGTGGGAAGTGGGGAGAGTGGGAAGGGGGGAGGTGGGGAGAGTGGGAAGGGGGGAGGTGGGGAGAGTGGGAAGGGGGGGTGGTGGGAGAGTGGGAAGGGGGGAGGTGGGGAGAGAGGGAGGGGGGAGGTGGGGAGAGAGGGGAGAGAGAGAGATGTCTGCTGGGGGGACGGGGGGGGGGGACTGAAGGGGATAGAGGGGAGTGGTACATGATCCTCTATTCCCTGCACATTCACGTGCCGATCCAAAAGTCTCTTGAATATCACGATCATACTTGCCTCCACCACTACCCCTGGCAATGCGTTCCAGGCCCCCACCACTCTCTGTGTACAAAACCGCCCCTCACACCTGCATTAAACTTTCCCCCCTCTCATCTTATATCTACGCCCTCTCATGTTGGACATTTCCACCCAGGGGCCAAGTTTAGAAACATAGAAACATAGAAAACAGGTGCAGGAGGAGGCCATTCGGCCCTTCGAGCCAGCACCGCCATTCATTGTGATCATGGCTGATCATCCACAATCAGTAACCCGTGCCTGCCTTCTCCCCATACCCCCTTGATTCCGCTAGCCCCTAGAGCTCTATCTAACTCTCTTTAAATTCATCCGGTGATTTGGCCTCCACTGCCTTCTGTGGCAGAGAATTCCACAAATTCACAACTCTCTGGGTGAAAAAAGTTTGTTCTCACCTCAGTTTTAAATGGCCTCCCCTTTATTCTTAGACTGTGTGTGGCCCCTGGTTCTGGACTCATCCAACATTGGGAGCATTTTCCCTGCATCTAGCTTGTCCAGTCCTTTTGTAACGCGGGTTCCATCCCGACTACGGGTGCTGCCTGTACGGAGTTTGTACGTTCTCCCCGTGACCTGCGTGGGTTTTCTCCGAGATCTTCGGTTTCCTCCCACACTCCAAAGACGTACAGGTTTGTAGGTTAATTGGCTTGGGTTTGTATACTTGGTATAAGTGTAAATTGTCCC